>NW_028125092.1:0-136326 GCF_965194825.1 Balaenoptera physalus
AAACAAGAGGGGCCTCCGTGGTGGCGCAGTGGTTAAGAATCTGCCTGCCATCGCAGGGGACACGGGTTCAAGCCCTGGTCCAGGAAGATCCCACATGTCGTGGAGCAGCTAAGTCCATGCACCACAACTACTGAGCCCGCATGCCACGACTGCTGAAGCCCGCGAGCCTAGAGCCCATGCTCCGCAACAAGAGAAGCCACTGCAATGAGAAGCCCGCGCACCGCAAGGAAGAGTAGCCGCGGCTTGCCGCAACTAGAGAAAGCCCACACATAGCAACGAAGACCCAACGCAGCCAAAAAAAAACAAACAAACAAGAAACAAGAAACTTTAAGATAGCATAAATAAGTCAGATGAATAGATTACGATGAAATGTCTTTAACTATGATAAGTAATTTTGGCGTACATTGGCATTGTGTCATACATGCATTTAAACAAGTTCAATTACATGTATTTAACAAAAAGAGAAGAGGAGAATGAACCTTAAGAGTACAAGTGTGTTGTACCCTCCACACTCTTATCAGCATATTAGCATGAGAGAGTTTGAAATGAGAGGTGGGAAACCTCAGTTCTCGAAGTTCAGTGTCCTCATTTGACTTTTATAGTTTAAGCATCTTTTAACTTGCTTCCCTGAGTATGATTCTAGAGTTTAAGTGTTTTTAGTACAATGTGGTCTCTAAACACAAGTCACACAAGTTTTAAAACTCTACTGATAAAAATATTTGTTGCCATGAGATGCTAACTCTCTAATAAAATTGTTTTACATAGGCCTTTGTTCTTCAGGAATTTAGCTTGTTTACTTCCTAACTACCTACCCAGTTAATTTACTTCGGTAGGACTGTGCTGATTAAAAATGTCTGTAAAAGTGTGTTTAGTTTAGGATAGTTTTGGCTCTGAGAGATGAAAACAAAAACAAAATGACATTGGCTTAAAGCTTTAAGACAGAAAAGAGTATCAGGGAACAAAGCTCTTTCTCTCCTGTTGCTTCAACATTTTAGCCTCCATTCTCATGCTGTAGTTATCAGACACGTATTCCAGCCAGCAGAAAGGAAAAAAAGGGAAAAAGAAAAAAGTGTATTTCTTCCTTTAAATACTTCTCAGAAGTTAAATGTACCATTCCCCTTCCATCCTATTGGCCAGACTTATTGACACGGTCACACCAACCTATGTTGCCAGGGAGGCTGGGAAATGTAATCTCTATTATGGTATGCCCAGCTAAGTCAGGTTCTATTTTAGGGGAAAAGGAAAATGGATTTCAGAGGACAGCTGGTAGTCTGCCACAAGTATAAATAAAAACATAGTTTGGAGTATAATTAGCCACTTCTCTTTTTTTGTGTATTGCTTCTTTTTCAGAAGTTATATTGTATTCTGGGCAATATTGTATTCGAAAATTTACCCGCTTTTTTGCTGTTTTTAAACGAATGCTTCAGAAAAAGTCTTGATCATGTTAATCTCCTCATCAGAAAGTTTTCATTGCCCTTGAAAATAAAAACTAGGACTTCGCCGGTGGTGCAATGGTTAAGAATCCGCCTGCCAATGCAGGGGACACGGGTTCGAGCCCTCCTGTGCTCTGCAACAAGAGAAGCCACCGCAATGAGAAGCCCGCGCACCACAATGAAGAGTAGCCCCGCTCGCCGCAACTACAGAAAGCCCGCGCGCAGCAATGAGCACCCAATGCAACCAAATAAATAAATACATTTATTAAAGAAAAAGAATGAAAACTAAACTTTTTAAGCCTAGTCTTTCAGAACAGTAGAATGGGCTCCCAAAGAACCTTTCAAATGCTAATTTTTCTCTTTTCCTTACAAATTCTATAATCTAATAAATTATATACTTGCACTGTTTCTTAGATGTTCAGTTGCTTTCCTGATTCCATTTTTTTCATATGTATTCACCTTTGCCCAAAATGCTTTTCTCTTTCCATCTCAGTTTTTTTTTGTTTTGTTTTAAACATCTTTATTGGAGTATAATTGCTTGACAATGGTGTCTTAGTTTCTGCTTTATAACAAAGTGAATCAGCTATACATATACATATATCCCCATATCTCCTCCCTCTTTCGTCTCCCTCCCACCCTCCCTATCCCACCCCTCTAGGTGGTCACACCGCACTGAGCTGATCTCCCTGTGCTATGCGGCTGCTTCCCACTAACTATCTATTTTACATTTGGTAGTATATGAGTCCATGCCACTCTCTCACTTCGTCCCAGCTTACCCTTCCCCCTCCCCGTGTCCTCACGTCTGTTCTCTACGTCTGCGTCTTTATTCCTGTCCTGCATCCATCTCACTGTTTATCCAGTGTAACTCTCTTCTCACACTAGTAGATGCTTGAGAGGTATTTTAAAATAATTTTTGTCAGCTTCCTGTCTGAATCTTGATTTCCCTCTCTTAGGTTCCAGTGCTGCTGCTGCTTCAGAGCAGTCAGCTCAACTACAAGACACGAAGATTGATAATCTACCAGACACTAAAGCCATTAAACAGAAAGAGGAGGTCCACAGTAAGAGGACAGTTCCTAAGGAAGCCTGGTCCGAAGAGAAGAAATCCTTGCAAATAGATATTGCAGGTAATGGGGAGTGGGGCAGGGGGTGTGAGAGAGAGAGAGCATGCACACGCAAACGCCTGTGTCTACGTGTTTCCACTTAATTCTGATGAGACTATAGTCTCACAATTTAAACAGAGTTCCGTCTTTTTATTTTTTGCTTTCTTATGCATATCACTTCAGTGCTTCTTTGTCTGTGTGGATGTATGTATTTATTTGTAAGATAATTGTTACTTCTGGGAAAAGACACTGGCAATTTAGAAACAAAATGACAATTAAATACCCAAGGCTGATAGTATTAGAAGTGAAGTATCATGTCTCAACACTGAAACAGGGGAGGGAAAGCTTAAGGCATTCCAGATGACTGTGACAAAGACAGAAAGAATCTCAATACAAACTTTTTAAAAATTACAATAAAAAAGACCCAAGATCAAATCTATTTATGTTTACCCATGGCCCCCTTTTTCTAATAACATAAAAGAAAAGTGTATAGGACACAAGCCGTTACTACCTAGCTGTCAAACTTTATGTCTTAGAGGAATATAGAACAGTATCCAGATAAGAAAAGAAAGGAGGGAGGATTAACCAAGATGGCGGAGTAGAAGGACGTGCTCTCACTCCCTCTTGCGAGAGCACCAGAATCACAACTGGCTGCTGGACAATCATTGACAGGAAGACCCTGGACTTCACCAAGGAGGATACCCCACGTCCAAGGACAGAGGAGAAGGCACAGTGAGACGGTAGGAGGGGCTCAATCAGAGTAAAATCAAATCCCATAACTGCTGGGTGGGTGACTCACAGACTGGTGAACACTTATACCACAGAAATCCACCCACTGGAGTGAAGGTTCTGAGCCCCACGTCAGGCTTCCCAACCTGGGGGTCCAGCAATGGGAGGAGGAATTCCTAGAGAATCAGACTTTGAAGCCTAGTGGGAATTGATTGCGGGACTTCGACAGGACTGGGGGAAACAGAGACTCCACTCTTGGAGGGCACACACAAAGTAGTGCGCGCATGGGGACCCAGGGGAAGGAGCAGTGACCCTGGGGGAGACTGAACCAGACCTACCTGCTGGTGTTGGGGGGTCTCCTGCAGAGGCGGGGGGTGGCTCTGTTTCACCGTGGGGACAAGGACACTGGCAGCGGAGGTTCTGGGAAGTGCTCCTTGGCGTGAGCCCTCCCAGAGTCTGCCATTAACCCCACCAAAGAGCCCAGGTAGGCTCCAGTGTTGGGTTGCCTCAGGCAAAACAACCAACAGGGAGGGAACCCAGCCCCACCCATCAACAGTCAAGTGGATTAAAGTTTTACTGAGCTCTGACTGCCACAGCAACAGTCGGCTCTACGCACCACCAGAGCCTCCTATCAAGCCTCTTAGATAGCCTCAACCACCAGAGGGCAGACAGCAGAAGCAAGAAAAACTACAATCCTGCAGCCTGTGGACCAAAAACCACAGTTACAGAAAGATAGACAAGATGAAAAGGCAGAGGGCTATGTACCAGATGAAGGAACAAGAAAAAACCCCAGAAAAACAACTAAATGAAGTGGAGATAGGCAACCTTCCAGAAAAAGAATTCAGAATAATGATAGTGAAGATGATCCAGGACCTCGGAATAAGAATGGAGGCAAAGATCGAGAAGATGCAAGAAATGATTAACAAAGACCTAGAAGAATTAAAGAACAAACAGAGATGACCAAGACAATAACTGAAATGAAAACTACACTAGAAGGAATCAATAGCAGAATAACTGAGGCAGAAGAACGGATAAGTGACCTGGAAGACAGAATGGTGGAATTCATTGCTGCAGAGCAGAATAAAGAAAAAAGAATGAAAAGAAATGAAGACAGCCTAAGAGACCTCTGGGACAACATTAAACGCAACAACATTCGCATTATAGGGGTCCCAGAAGGAGAAGAGAGAGAGAGAAAGGACCAGAGAAAATATTTGAAGAGATTATAGTCGAAAACTTCCCTAACATGGGAAAGGAAATAGCCACCCAAGTCCAGGAAGCGCAGAGAGTCCCATACAGGATAAACCCAAGGAGAAACACACCGAGACACATAGTAATCAAAGTGGCAAAAATTAAAGACAAAGAAAAATTATTGACAGCAGCAAGGGAAAAACGACAAATAACATACAAGGGAACTCCCATAAGGTTAACAGCTGATTTCTCAGCAGAAACTCTGCAAGCCAGAAGGGGGTGGCATGGTATACTGAAAGTGATGAAAGGGAAGAACCTACAACCAAGATTACTCTACCCGGCAAGGATCTCATTTAGATTTGATGGAGAAATCAAAAAGATCTGTAAAAGACAAGCAAAAGCTAAGAGAATTCAGCACCACCAAACCAGCTCTACAACAAATGCTAAAGGAACTTCTCTAAGTGGGAAACACAAGAGAAGAAAAGGACCTACAAAAACAAACCCAAAACAATTAAGAAAATGGTCATAGGAACATACATATCGATAATTACCTTAAACGTGAATGGATTAAATGCCCCAACCAAAAGACATAGACTGGCTGAATGGATACAAAAACAAGACCCATATATATGCTGTCTACAAGAGACCCACTTTAGACCTAGGGACACATACAGACTGAAAGTGAGGGGATGGAAGAAGATATTCCATGAAAATGGAAATCAAAAGAAAGCTGGAGTAGCTATACTCATATCAGATAAAATAGACTTTAAAATAAAGAATGTTACAAGAGACAAGGAAGGACACTACATAATGATCAAGGGATCAATCCAAGAAGAAGATATAACAATTATAATTATATATGCACCCAACATAGGAGCACCGCAATACATAAGGCAACTGCTAACAGCTATAAAAGAGGAAATTGACAGTAACACAATCATAGTGGGGGACTTTAACACCTCACTTACACCAATGGACAGATCATCCAAAATGAAAATAAATAAGGAAACAGAAGCTTTAAATGACACAATAGACCAGATAGATTTAATTGATATATATAGGACATTCCATCCAAAAACAGCAGATGACACGTTCTTCTCAAGTGCGCACGGAACATTCTCCAGGATAGATCACATTTTGGGTCACAAATCAAGCCTCAGTAAATTTAAGAAAATTGAAATCATATCAAGCATCTTTTCTGACCACAACGCTATGAGATTAGAAATGAATTACAGGGAAAAAAACGTAAAAAAGACAAACACATGGAGGCTAAACAATACGTTACTAAATAACCAAGAGATCACTGAAGAAATCAAAGAGGAAATCAAAAAATACCTAGAGACAAATGACAATGAAAACACGACGACCCAAAACCTATGGGATGCAGCAAAAGCAGTTCTAAGAGGGAAGTTTATAGCTATACAAGCCTACTTAAAGAAACAAGAAAAATCTCAAGTAAACAATCTAACCTTACACCTAAAGAAACTAGAGAAAGAAGAACAAACAAAACCCAAAGTTACAGAAGGAAAGAAATCATAAAGATCAGAGCAGAAATAAATGAAATAGAAACAAAGAAAACAATAGCAAAGATCAATAAAACTAAAAGTTGGTTCTTTGAGAAGATAAACAAAATTGATAAGCCATTAGCCAGACTCATCAAGAAAAAGAGGGAGAGGACTCAAATCAATGAAATCAGAAATGAAAAAGGAGAAGTTACAACAGACACTGCAGAAATACAAAGCATCCTAAGAGACTAGACTACTACAAGCAACTTTATGCCAATAAAATGGACAACCTGGAAGAAATGGAAAAATTTTTAGAAAGGTATAACCTTCCAAGACTGAGCCAGGAAGAAACAGAAAATATGAACAGACCAATCACAAGTAATGAAATTGAAACTGTGATTAAAAATCTTCCAACAAACAAAAGTCCAGGACCAGATGGCTTCACAGGTGAATTCGATCAAACATTTAGAGAAGAGCTAACACCTATCCTTCTCAGACTCTTCCAAAAAATTGCAGAGGAAGGAACACTCCCAAACCCATTCTATGAGGCCACCATCACCCTGATACCAAAACCAGAAAAAGACACTACAAAAAAAGAAAATTACAGACCAATATCACTGATGAATACAGATGCAAAAATCCTCAACAAAATACTAGCAAACAGAATCCAACAACACATTAAAAGGATCATACACCACGATCAAGTGGGATTTCTCCCAGGGATGCAAGGATTCTTCAATATACGCAAATCAATCAATGTGATACACCATATTAACAAATTGAAGAATAAAAACCATATGATCATCTCAATAGATGCAGAAAAAGCTTTTGACAAAATTCAACACCCATTTATGATAAAAACTCTCCAGAAAGTGGGCATAGAGGGAACCTACCTCAACATAATAAAGGCCATATATGACAAACCCACAGCAAACATCATTCTCAATGGTGAAAAACTGAAAGCATTTCCTCTAAGATCAGGAACGAGACAAGGATGTCCACTCTCACCACTATTATTCAACATAGTTCTGGAAGTCCTAGCCACGGCAATCAGAGAAGAAAAAGAAATAAAAGGAATACAAATTGGAAAAGAGGAAGTAAAACTGTCACTGTTTGCGGATGACATGATACTATACATAGAGAATCCTAAAACTGCCACCAGAAAACTGCTAGAGCTAATTAATGAATATGGTAAAGTTGCAGGATACAAAATTAATGCACAGAAATCTCTTGCATTCCTATACACTAATGAAAAATCTGAAAGAGAAATTACGGAAACACTCCCAATTACCATTGCAACAAAAAGAATAAAATACCTAGGAATAAACCTACCTAGGGAGACAAAAGACCTGTATGCAGAAAACTATAAGACACTGATGAAAGAAATTAAAGATGACACCAACAGATGGAGAGATATACCATGTTCTTGGATTGGAAGAATCAACATTGTGAAAATGAGTATACTACCCAAAGCAATCTACAGATTCAATGCAATCCCTATCAAATTACCAATGGCCTTTTTTACGGAGCTAGAACAAATCATCTTAAAATTTGTATGGAGACACAAAAGACCCCGAATAGCCAAAGCAGTCTTGAGGGAAAAAAATGGAGCTGGAGGAATCAGACTCCCTGACTTCAGACTATACTACAAAGCTACAGTAATCAAGACAATATGGTACTGGCACAAAAACAGAAACATAGATCAATGGAACAAGATAGAAAGCCCAGAGATTAACCCAAGCACTTATGGTCAACTAATCTATGACAAAGGAGGCAAAGATATACAATGGGGAAAAGACAGTCTCTTCAATAAGTGGTGCTGGGAAAACTGGACAGCTACATGTAAAAGAATGAAATTAGAATACTCCCTAACACCATACACAAAAATAAACTCAAAATGGATTAGAGACCTAAATATAAGACTGGACACTATAAAACTCTTAGAGGAAAACATAGGAAGAACACTCTTTGACATAAATCACAGCAAGATCTTTTTTGATCCACCTCCTAGAGTAATGGAAATAAAAACAAAAATAAACAAATGGGACCTAATGAAACTTCAAAGCTTTTGCACAGCAAAGGAATCCATAAACAAGACGAAAAGACAACCCTCAGAATGGGAGAAAATATTTGCAAACGAATCAATGGACAAAGGATTAATCTCCAAAATATATAAACAGCTCATTCAGCTCAATATTAAAGAAACAAACACCCCAATCCATAAATGGGCAGAAGACCTAAATAGACATTTCTCCAAAGAAGACATACAGACAGCCACGAAGCACATGAAAAGATGCTCAACATCACTAATTATTAGAGAAATGCAAATCAAAACTACAATGAGGTATCACCTCACTCCTGTTAGAATGGGCATCATCAGAAAATCTACAAACAACAAATGCTGGCGAGGGTGTGGAGAAAAGGGAACCCTCTTGCACTGTTGGTGGGAATGTAAATTGATACAGCCATTATGGAGAACAATATGGAGGTTCCTTAAAAAACTAAAAATAGAATTACCATACGACCCAGCAATCCCACTCCTGGGCATATACCCAGAGAAAACCGTAATTCAAAAAGACACATGCACCCGAATATTCATTGCAGCACTATTTACAATAGCCAGGTCATGGAAGAAACCTAAATGCCCATCAACAGACGAATGGATAAAGAAGTTGTGGTACATATATACAATGGAATATTACTCAGCCATAAAAAGGAACGAAATTGAGTCATTTGTTGAGAAGTGGATGGATCTAGAGACTGTCATACAGAGTGAAGTAAGTCAGAAAGAGAAAAACAAATATCGTATATTAATGCATGTATGTGGAACCTAGAAAAATGGTACAGATGAGCCGGTTTGAAGGGCAGAAGTTGAGACACAGATGTCAAGAATGGACATATGGACACCAAGGGGGGAAAACTGCGGTGGGGTGGGGATGGTGGTGTGCTGAATTGGGCGATTGGGATTGACATGTATACACTGATGTGTATAAAATTGATGCCTAATAAGAACCTGCAGTATAAAACAAAGAAACAAACAAAACAACTAATACTAAACTTTCATTGGGTTATTTGTATGGAAATATGTTAATATAAATGTTTCAGACATTACATGAAATTTCTAAACATCTTATATGTTCTGGTATAATGTTATAAGTAATAATCCTAGTTATTACTTTAAAATGTATATCTCAGAAATAACTCATTTTCTTGTCAACTGCATTATTATGAACTTTCATCAAATCTTTAACTGCGGTCATTTTTAAGTCTTTTGTCATTTACAGACAGTTCTGGGTGTACTCTGATGCTTTTGCAAATATGTTCCTGTAAAAGGGTTTCATCTTCAAGAAATTCATGGAAAAGACTCTGACAAGTACAGGTTTCTGGTAACTGACTGTACTGCTGAACTGAATGAATAAGCATTTTCAGAACTCTAATGAAAAACTGATGAACTCATAAAAGTGCTAACAAAAGATCAAGATGGAAAAAAAGATTAATTACATGGGACTGAGTGAACTGATGAGGATGAGTATAATTTTTGTGACTTTCTGTCTGAATTAAAAAAAAAAAATCCCACAAGGACTCAGAGGCAAAGAATATACAAATCAATTTTCACTGCAAAGTAAAGGAGCTGTTACAGTGGAGGATTACTGGACTGAATGTCAATACTGTGACATAGTATGAGTGTGTTTCATGTTTGGTAATTGCAATCATTGTTGCTTTTGTTGTGGTCATCCATGTACAATGCTTGGTGTCAGTCTATTTATCTCTTGTAAAAATAAAATACAGTGTGTGTGTGTGAAAAAAAAAGAAAAGAAAAGAAAGGAGTCAAGAAGCTAATCTAGCGATACTGTATTTTGAAAATAGTCCTCGTGCAGCTGCTAACAGCTGCTTTCTAAGAATGTATTAGATGGATGATTTTCCATAAGGCCACCGAGACTACACAGTGGGAAAAGAATAGTCTCTTCAACAAATGGTGTTGGAAAACTGGATATCCACATGCAGAAGAATTAATTTGGACCATTACCTTTTACCATATACAAAATTAACTCAAAATGGATCAAAGATCCAAACAGAAGAGCTAAAATTATAAAACTCTTAGAAGAAAACATGGGGGGAAAGCTTCACGACATTGGATTTGGCAATGATTTCGTGGATATGACACCAACAGTATAGGCAACAAAAGCAAAAATAAATAAATTATACTATATCAGAATTTAAAACTCTGCTTCAAAGGACACAATCAACAGAGTTAAAAGACAACCTATGGAATAGGAGAAAATATTTGCAAATCATGATAAGTGATCAATATCCAGATTATATATGGAACTTCTAAAAGTCAACAACAAAGAAACCCAATTTAGAAATGGGTAAAGGGCTCGAATAGACAATTCTCCAGGGAGTATATATGAATGGCCAACAAGTATATGAAAAGATGCTTAATATCACTAATCATCAAAGAAATGCAAATCAAAACCACAATGAGATACTACTGCACACCTATTAGGATGGGTAGTATCAAAAGAACAGAAAATAACAATTGTTGGCAAGGATGCAGAGAAATTGGATCCCTTGTGCACTGCTGGTGGAAATATAAAATGGCACAGCCATTACGGAAAACAGTATGGAGGTTCCTAAAAAATTAAAAAGAGAATGACGATATGATACAGCAATCCCACTTCTGGGTGTATATCCAAAGGAATTCAAAGCAGGATCTCAGAGATATCTGCACACCCATGTTCATTGCAGCATTACTCACAATAATCAAGACACGTCCATCAGCAGATGAATGGATAAATATAATGTGATATATATACAATAGAATGTTATGCAGCCTTAAAAGAAGAAAATCCTGTCACATGCTATAACATAGGTGAATCTCCAGGACCTTGTGCTGAGTGAAATAAGCCAGTCACAAAAAGATAAGCACTGTATATTCCACCTACATGAAGTATCTGAAATAGTGAAAATCATAGAAACAAAGTAGAAAAGTGGCTGCCAACGGCTGGGGAGAGAAAGGAGGGGGAGTTCATGTTTATTGGGTATAGAGTTTCAGTGTTGCAAGATGAAGATGTTCTAGAGATCTGTTGTGCAACAGTGTGAACATACTTAACACTGCTGAACTGTATGCTTAAAAATTGGTTAAGATGGTAAATTGAATCTTCTGTGTTTATCACACACAAAAAAGAATGTGTAAGATGAAAAAACAACATTGCAACTCTGCAGTGGGTAGTCTAGGAGACATAGCTTGGAACAGAAAGATGGAACTATAACCTGCAGAAGCATACTCTAGCCCAGGCCGCACAGAGGAGGTGAGCGGCGGGCGGGCGAGCGAGAGAAACTTCATCTGCAGCTCCCTATCGCTCCCCATTCCTCACGTTACCGCCTGAACCATCCCCCACCCCCCACCCCCGTCTGTGGAAAAATTGTCTTCCATGACACCGGTCCCTGGTGGCAAAAAGGTTGGGGACCGCTGCCCTAGAGGACCCTCAAGGAGAAATGGATAATACAGAACACTAGAGAGCTTGAACACACATACTTAGCCCATGACAGACCATAGAAATGAAATTAAAAACAACAAAAAAAGCAGAGTTAGAGAAACATCTGGAAATAATGAGGTTGATGTGTATAAATGTTTGTATGCTTTTAAAAAACAACCTTTCAAATGCTCATAGAACATTTTTTTTTCAAACAGCTTTTTTAATATGTAATGCACATATATAATTCTCCCACTTAAAGTGTACCATTTAATGATTTTTACCCTATTCACAGATATGTGCAACCATCAACACAGTTGACTTTAGAACATTTGTATCACCTCAGAAAGAAACCCTATACCCCTTAGCTATCACCCCTCTATTTCCTCATCACCCACCTCCCCCCAAGCCCTAAGTCAACCACTGATCTACTTTGTCTCTATTATAAATTTTCCTATTCTAGACCTTAATACAAATTAAATGGAATCATTTAATGTGTGGACTTTTGTGACTGGCTTCTTTTAACTCAGCATGATGTTTTTGGGTTCATCCAAGTTAGGGCTTGTATCATTATTTTATTCCTTCTAATGGCTCAATAATATTTCATCGTATGTATGTATCACAGTTTGTTTATCTGTTTGTTGATGGACATTTGGTTGTTTCCACCTTTTGGCTACTATGAATAATGCTTTTATAAAATAATGATTTTATATTTATAAAATATAAATGCTTTTCTATTCATGTACAGGTTTTTATATGGACAGTATGTTTTCATTGGTCTTGGGTATGTACCCAGGAATGGAATTCCTAGATCATGTGATAACTATATTTCATCATCTGAGGAGTTGTCAGACTGTTTGCCAAAGTGGCTGCACCATTTTACATTCCCAGTAGCAATGTATGAGGATTTCAATTTCTCTACAAACTCACCAACACTTATTATCTGACTTTGTCATTGGATCTATTCTAGTGGATGTGAATTTGTATCTCATTTTGCTTTTGATTTGCATTTGCCTCATGATTATGATGTTGAACATCTTTCTGTGTGCTTATTGGCCAGTTGTGTGTTATCCTTGGAGAAATGCGTATTCAGATCCTGGCCTGGTTTTTATTTGGGCTATTTCTCTTTTTTACTGAGTTTTAAGAGTTCTATGTATTCTAGATACACATTCTTATCAAAATTTTGATTTTGATATATTCTCCCATTCTGTGAGTTAAAATTGGGAAGTATGAGTCCTCCAACATTACCTTATTTTTCATGATTGTCTTGGCTATTCTGGGTCCTTGACAATTCCATATGCTTGCAAAATTTCTACTAAGAAATCAGCTAGGATTCTGATAGGGATTGTGTTGAATTTGTGATCACTTTGGTGAGAATTGCTTTCTTAACAGTAAGTCCGTGGACTTGGGATGTTTGATTTAGATAGATATTTATTGATTTAGATATTTATTTAGATATTCTTTAATTTCTTGCAGTCATTTTTTGTAGCTTTCAGAGTAGAAGTTTTTCTCTTCTTATGTTAAATTTACATTAATATTTTAATTTTTTTGAGGCTGTTGTGAACAGAATGGTTTCCTTTTGCTTTTCTTTTTGTTTTTGGCTGTGCTGCTTGACTTGAGGGATCTTAGTTCCCCAACCAGGGATCTAACTTATGCCCTCTTGCAGTGGAATTGCAGAGTCCTAACCACTGGACTGCCAGAGAATTCCCCCAGAATGGTTTTCTTAATTTCATTTTCAGTTTGTTAATTGCAAGTATATCATAATACAATTGATTTTTTTAATATTTAACTTTTATCCTGCAACGATGCTGAACTCGTTTATTAGTTCTAAATGGTGAATGGGATTGTTTGCTTAATTTGTCTTTCTTAGCTTTCGTTGTTAGTATGTAGAAATGCAGCAGATTTCTGTGTATTAATTTCATATGCTGAAACTTTAGCGAATTCACTGATGAGCTCTAGTAGTTTTCTGGTAGCAGCTTTAGGATTTTATAGTATCATGTCATCTGTAAAAACTGACAGTTTTACTTCTTCTTTTCCAATTTGGATTCGTTTTATTTCTTTTTCTTCTCTGCTTGCTGTGACTAGGACCTTCAAAACTATGTTAAAAAAAAGTGGCGAGAGTGGACATCCTTGTCTTGTTCCTGATCTTAGGCGAAATGCTTTCAGCTTTTCACCATTGAGTATAATGTTAGCTGTGGGTTTGTCATATATGGCCTTTATTGTGTTGAGGTATGTTCTCTCTGTGCCCACTTTCTAGAGAGTTTTTATCATAAACGTGTGTTGAAATTTGTCAAAAGCTTTTTCTGCATCTATTGAGATGATCATATGGTTTTTTTTTTTAATAAATTTATTTTATTTATTTATTTTTGGCTGTGTTGGGTCTTCATTACTGTGTGCGGGCTTTCTCTAGTTGCAACGAGCGGGGGCTACTCTTTGTTGCGGTGTGCGGGCTTCTCATTGCGGTGGCTTCTCTTTGTTGCGGGGCACAGGCTCTAGGCGCACAGGCTTCAGTAGTTGTAGCACGCGGGCTCAGTAGTTGTGGCTCACAGGCTCTAGAGCACAGGCTCAGCAGTTGTGGCACATGGGCTTAGTTGCTTCACGGCATGTGGGATCTTCCGGGACCAGGGCTCGAATCCATGTCCCCTGCAATGGCAGGTGGATTCTTAACCATGGTGCCACCAGGGAAGCCTGATCGTATGGTTTTTATTCTTCAGTTTGTTAATGCGGTGTATCACACTGATTGATTTGCAGATATTGAAAAATCCTTGCATCCCTGGGATGAATCCCACGTGATCATGGTGTATGATCCTTTTAATTTATTAGTGGATTCGGTTTGCTGGTATTTTGTTGAGGATTTTTGCATCTATGTTCATCAGTGGTATTGGTCTGTAGTTTTCTTTTGTGTAATATCTTTGTCTGGTTTTGGAATCAGAGTGATGGTGGCCTCCTAGAATGAGTTCAGAAGTTTTCTTTCCTCTGCAAACTTTTGGAAGGGTTTCAGAAGGATGGGTGTTAACTCTTCTCAATGTTTGGTAGAATTCACCTGTGAAGCCATTTGGTCCTGGACTTTTCTTTGTTGGGAATTTTTAAATTGCTGATTCAATTTCAGTTCTGGTAATTGGTCTGTTCATATTTTCTGTGTCTTCCTGATTCAGTCTTGGGAGGTTGTACCTTTCTAAGAATTCATCAGTTCCTTCTAGGCTGTCCGTTTTATTGGCATGTAGTTGCTCATAGTAGTCTCTTATGATCCTTAGTATTTCTGTGGTGTCGGTTGTAACTTCTCCTTTTTCATTTCTGATTTTATTGATTGGGGCCCTCTCCCTTTTTTTCTTGATGAGTCTTCCTAAAGGTTTATCAATTTTGTTTATATTTTCAAAGAGCCAGCTTTTAGTTTCATTGATCTTTCCTATTGTTTTTTTAGTCTCTATTTCATTTATTTCTGCTCTGATATTTATGATTTCTTTCCTTCTACTAACTTTGGTTTTTATTTATTCTTCTTTCTCTACTTGCTTTAGATGTAAGTTTAGGTTGTTAATTTGAGATTTTTCTTGTTTCCTGAGGTAAGCCTGTATCACTATAAACTTCCCTCTTAGAACTGCTTTTTCTGCGTCCCATAGGTCTTGGATCATCGTGCTTTCGTTTTCATTTGTCTCTAGGTAGTTTTTGATTTCCTCTTTGATTTCTTCAGTGATCCATTGGTTGTTTAGTAGCATATTGTTTAGCCTCCACGTGTCTGTGCTTTTTGCAGTTTTTTTTTCTTGTAGGTGATTTCTAGTTCCATAGACTTGTGGTTGGAAAAGAAGCTTGATATGATTTCAGTTTTCTTAAATTTACCAAGGCTTGTTTTGTGGCCTAACATGTGATCTATCCTGGAGAATGTTCCATGTGCACTTGAAAAGAATGTGTATTCTGCTGCTTTTGGGTGGAATGCTCTATAAATATCAGTTAAGTCCCTTTGGTCTAATGTGTTATTTAAGGCCTGTGTTTCCCTATTGATTTTCTCTCTGGATGATCTGTCCATTGATGTAAGTCGGGTGTTAAAGTCCTTACTATTATTGTGCTGCTGTTGATTTCTCCTTTTATGTCTATTAATATTTTGCCTTATGTATTCAGGTGCTCCTATGTTGGGTGCATATATATTTACAGTTGTTATATCTTCTTCTTGGATTGATCCCTTGATCATTCTGTAGTGTCCTTGTCTCCTGTGACAGTTTTTATTTTAAAGTTGATTTCATCTAATATAAATATTGCTACTCTGGCTTTCCTTCGATTTTCATTTGTGTGGACTACCTTTTCCATCCCCTCACTTTTAGTCTGTATGTGTCTCTAGATCTGTAGTGAGTCTCTTGTAGGCAGCAAATACACGGGTCTTGTTCTTGTATCCATTCAGCCAGTTTGTGTCTTTTGGTTGGAGCATTCAGTCTGTTTACGTTTCAGGTAATTATCGATATGTATGTTCGTACTGTCATTTTGTTAATTGTTTTGGATTTGTTTCTGTAGGTCTTTTTTTCCCCCTTCTTTTGTTCTCTTCTCTTGTGATTTGATGACTATCTTCAGTGTTATGTTTGGATTCCTTTTTTGTGTATGTGTGTATCTGTTACAGATTTTTGGCTTGTGGTTACCTTGAGGTTATTGTATAGCAGTCTCTGTATATATATGTGTGATTCTTCTAAATTGCTGATGTCTTAATTTCAAATGCATTTGAAATTACCCTCCATGTGTACTCTCCTCCCCTCATGATTACTGTTTTTTATGTCATGTTTTACATCCAATTGTTTTGTGTATCCCTTAACTGCTTATCGTGGATACAGATGATTTTACTACTTTTGTCTTTTAATCTTCCTGCTAGCTTTGTTTGTGAATGATTTCCTACCTTTACTGTATGTTTACTGGTGAGCTTTTTTGTTCCATAATTTTCTTATATCTAGTTGTGGCCTTTTCTTTTGCACCTGGAGAAGTTGCTTTAACATTTGTTGTAAAGCTGGTTTAGTGGTGCTGAATTCTTTTAGCCTTTGCTTGTCTATACAGCTTTTGATTTCTCTGTCAAATCTGAACAAGAGCCTTGCTGAGTAGAGTATTCTTGGATGTAGGTTCTTCCCTTTCATCACTTTAAATATATCATGCCAGTCCCTTCCGACCTGCAGAGTGCCTGCTGAAAAGTCAGCTGACAGTCTTATGGGAGTTCCTTTGTATGTTACTTGTTGCTTTCCCCTTGCTGCTTTTAGTATTCTCTGTATCTTTAATTTTTGACATTTTGATTACAGCGTGTCTTGGTGTGTTCCTCTTTGGGTTATCCTGTATGGGATTTTCTGCGCTTCCTGGACTTGGATGACTATTTCCTTTCCCAGGTTAGGGAGGTTTTCAGCTATTATCTCTTCAAATATTTTCCCGGGCTCTTTCTCTCTTCTTCTGGGACCCCTGTAGTGTGAATATTAGTGCTCTTGATGTTGTCTCAGAGATCTTTTAAACCGTTCTCATTTCTTTTTTTTTTTAAATCTTTTTTCTGTTCAGTGGCAGTGATTTCCACTACTCTGTCTTCCAGCTCACTGATCCATTCTTCTGAATCCTTTAGTCTACTTTGATTCCTTGCACTGTATTTTTCATTTCAGTTACTGTATTCTTCATCTCTGGTTGTTCTTTATATTTTCTAACTCTTTTCTTAAAACTTATAACTTCTCGTTCTGTGCATCCATTCTCCTCCTGAGTTCTTTGATCATCTGTATGATCATTACTCTGAACTATTTCTTGGGTAGATTGCCTATTTCCACTTGACTTAGTTCTTCTTCTGGGATTTTATCTTGTTCCTTCATCTGAAACATATTGCTCTGCCATCTCATTTTGTCAATAAGTTACTATCTGTATTTTTATGTATGTAGTAGGTAAGTTACATCTCTCAACCTTGGAGAAGTGGCCCTCTGTAGGAGGCGTCCTGTGCATTTCAGCAGCGCACTCCCCTCTCGTTACCCAAGCTGTGTGCTCTAGGGGTTCACCCTAAGAGGGCTACTTGGGCCTTCTGTTGTGGTGGGCTAACTATGTGGGCAGTCTGGTAGGCCCCTAGTCTGGTTGGTTGCCAGGTCCTGCCTTGTGTGGATGCTGCTGGCTGCTGTTTAGCAGGGCCTGGTCACAACGTGGCTGGTTGCAGAATGCTAGGGGCCCCGGGGCTAATGCTGGCTCACTGGTGGGTGGAGTCAGGGTCCTGAAGACCCTAGGGTTATTGCCTACCCACTGGTAGTTGAAGCCAGATCATGGGGTTAGTGCTGGTCTACTGGCAGGCAGAGCTGGTCCCTGGAGTCCAGCTGCAGGGTCCTGGGATCCCAGAGCTCATTTCAGATTGTTGAGGGGGTGGTGTCGGTTCCTGACACAGTTGGGTACAGGGTCTGGAGTGTCCTGAAGGTTTCCTTGGCCTGCTAGTGGGCCAGTCCAAGGCCCAGCTGGTCCCAGGGTAGGCTCTGCATTGAGGAATCATAGTTTCCTTGCTTTTGGTGCCTGCATCCTGGTGAATGAGACTGGTCTAGAAGCGTGGCCTGGCTTCCTGGTGGGAGAGTCCTGTGCCTGTCTACTGGTGGGTGGTGCTGGATCTTGGCCCTCTGGTGGGCTGGGCCATGTCTAGGGGCTAGTCCAAAGGCAGCTGTGAGCTTTTTTGTCTTTAGGCAGCCTGTCTGCTAATGGGTGGAGCTGTGTCCTGACCCAGTTAGTTCTTTGGCCTGAGGCGTCCCAGCACTGTTGCCTGCAGGCTGTTGGGTGGGGCCGGGTTTTGGAGCTAATGAGCCAATATGTCATCCACCAACAGTATTCCCCAATATGTCTGCCACCAGTGTCTATGTCCCCAGGGTGAGCCGCAGCCACCCTCCCCCAACCCCTGCCGCTCCAGGAGACTCTCCAAGACCAGCAGGTAGGTCTGGCCCAGGCTCCTATCAAATTACTTCTTTGGCCCTGTGTCCCAGGGTATATGAGATTTCATGTGCACCCTTTAAGGGTGATATCTCTATTTTCCCCAGTCCTGAGGGGCTCCTGCAATTAAGCCTTTCTGGCCTTCAAAGCCAAATGCTCTGTGGGCTCATCTCAACAATGCCAGACCCCCAACCTGGGAGAACCTCTGGAATATATTTACTCTCCAGTTTTCGTTGCCTACATAGGGGTTATGGAATTTGATTATATTGTGAGTCTCCCCCTACTACCGGTTTTGTTGCTGTTCCTTCTTTATGTCTTTTGGTGTAGGAGATCTTTTCTGGTGGGTTCCAGTGTTTTGTGTATGTGTTTTTTTTTAATGGTTGCTCTGCGGATAGTTGTGATTTTGGTGTGCTTGTGAGAGGAGGTGAGCTCAAGGTCTTTTTACTCTGCCATCTTGCCCACTTTCCTCTATACCACATTTTCTTTTCTTTTGTTTTGTTTTAATTTTTATTGGAGTATAGTTGCTTTACAGTGTTGTGTTAGTTTCTACTGTACAGCAAAGTGAACCAGCTATACGTATATATATAGCCCCTCTTTTTTGGATTTCCTTCCCATTTAGGTCACCACAGAGCATTGAGTAGAATTCCCTGTGCTATATACAGTAGGTTCTCATCAGTTATCTATTTTATACATAGTATCAATAGTGTATATATGTCAGTCCCAATCTCCCAATTCCTCCCACCCCTCACACCACATTTTCTTTATCTATTCATCCATCAGTGGACACTTAGGTGGTTTCCATGTCTTGGCTATTTTAAATAATGCTGCAGTGAGCACAGATCTACGAATATCTCTCCAAGACCAAGCTTTCAATTGTTTTGTGTATAGACCCAGAAGCAGAATTGCTGGATCGTATGGTAGTTGCATTTTAACGCTTTGGGTAATCTCCATACTGATTTCCATAGTGGCAACACCAATTACATTCTCACTAACAGTGCACAGAAAAAGGAACCTTTAGCTCCATATCCTCACTAATGCTTGTTATTTCTTGTCTTTTTGATGATACCCGTTCTAACAGGTGTGAGGTGATATCTCATTGTGGTTTTGGTTTACATTTCCCTGATGATTATTGGTTCTGAGCATCTTTTCCTGTATTTGTTAGCCATTTGTATGTCTTCCTTACAAAAATATCTATTAAGATCCTGTGCCCATTTTTTAATTGGGTTGTTTGTTTGTTTGTTTTTATTTGAGTTGAATTCTTTGTCTATTTTGGATGTTAACCCCTTGTCAGATATGTCATTTGCAAATATCTTCTTCCATTCAGTAGTCTGATGGTTTCTTTTGCTGTGCAAAAGCCTTTCAGTTGGATGTACTCCTACTATTTACTTTTGCTTTTGTTGTCTTTGCTTTTGGCATCAAATTCAAAAAAGTATTGTTAACACCAGTGTCAAAGCTCTTACTGCCTATGTTTTCTTCTAGGAATTTTATGGTTTCAGACCTTACATTTAAATCTTCAATCCATTTAGAATTGATTTTTGTGTATGGTGTAAGATAACGTTTCAGTTTCATTCTTTTGCATGTGGCTATCGAGTTTTCCCAGTACCACTTATTGAAGAGACGATCCTTTCCCCATTGTATATTCTTGGCTGCTTTGTCATAAGGTAATTGACCTTACATGTGTGAGTTTATTTCTGGTCTCTCTATTCTTTTCCATTGATCTACATGTCTGTTTTTATGTCAGTACTATACCATTTTGATTACTGTAGCTTTGTAATATAGTTTGAAATCAGGAAGTGTGATGCCTACAGTTTTCTTCTACGTTTTTAAGATTGCTTTGGCTATTTGGAGTCTTTTGTGGTTACATACAAATTTTAGGATTGTTCAATTGTTGTGAAAAATGCCATTGGAATTTTGATAGGGATTGCATTGAATCTGTAGATTGTTTTGAGTAGTATGGACATTTTAACAATATTAATTCTTCCAATCTGTGAGCACAGAATATTTTCCCATTTGTTCATGTCTTTTTCAGCTTTTTTCATCAATGTTTTCAGTATACAGGTCTTTTACCTTCTTGGTTAAATTTATTCCTAGGTATTTTATTCTTTTGATGCAATTATGAACAGGATTGTTTTAATTTCTTATTCTGGCAGTTTATTATTAATGTATAGAAATGCAACAGATTTTTGTCTGTTAAATAATTTTGTATACTGCAACTTTACTGAATGTTTTAGTTGTAACAGTTTTTTTGGTGGCGTCTTTAGGGTTTTCTATATCTAAAACCATGTCATTTTCACATAGTGACAATTTTGCTTCTCTTCTGATTTGGGTGCCTTTTGTTTCTTTTTCTTGCCTAATTGCTCTGGCTAGAACTTCCAATACTGTGTTCAATAAACGTGATGCCGGTGGATATCCTTGTCTTGTTCCTGATCTTAGAGGAAATGCTTTCCATTTTTCACCATTGAGTATGTTAGCTATGGTGTTGTCAGAGATGGTCGTTGAGCTATGTTTCCTGTAGACCTACTTTGTTGAGAGTTTTTGTCATGAATGGATTTTGAGTTTTCTCAAATGCTTTTTCTACATCTATTGACTATATGATTTTTGTCCTTTATTTGGTTAGTGTCATGTACCACATTGATTGATTTGTAAGATGTTGAACCATCCTTGCATCCCTGGAATAAATCCCACTTGATCATAGTGTATAATCCTTTTAATATAGTATTGAATTTGGTGTGCTAATGTTTTGTTTGGTTTCTTTTTGCATCTATGTTCATCAGGGATATTGGCTTGTAATTTTCTTGTAGTGTATCTACACTGGGTATCTAGGTAACGTCTGGATAACAGGGTAATGTGGGCCTTATAAAATAAGTTTGGAAGTGTTCTCTCCTGTTCTGTTTATTGGAAGAGTTTGAGAATCTTTCATATTAATTCTTCCTTACATGTCCGGTAGAATTCAGCAGTGAAGCCACCTGGTCCTGGACTTTTGTTCATTGGGAGGTTTGAGAGTCTTTTTATCCTTTAGATATAAAAGCAGACTCCATGTATCCCACTATATTTTGGGGAAATTGTCTTAGGGATTCCCAGAGTATTTAGTGAAAATTCTGATTACCAATAATCTATAGAGAAGGTAAAATGGATCCCATAGTTACAAGTGATACTGTGTTTCATATGTATGTCTGTTTCTTCCATGACTTAGAACTCTAAAAATGTGTATGGAAACTGAATTAACGTTTACAATTATGGTTTATAGTTGTTAAGATGTTCTACATCTTAAAATGCCTATTTTGATATAGAATGACTGTCAAAATGTGAAGATGGAAGATGGTAAATTATATTAGGTGTATTTTACCACAATAAAAAAAATGGAGGGGGTGTGAAGATGGTTCAGAAAAAAAGAATTTTTCAAGGCTCTAAAACATATAAAGAGTTGGAGTTTTAAAAATTCCATCCATTTAATTACTGATGATAAAAATAAAGTCTCAGGTTTCTTAGCTGAAAATGAGATTAATAATACCTCTCTCTCAGTTTGATAAGAGGGGAAAGAAACAGATATAGAGCATATATCATAATAGCCCACACATAGCAAGCAGTAATACATAGCAGCTGCTGTTACAATCCCAAGAACCTAAATGCCCTCCTCAAGGTCATACAGCCAGTCTGTGGCAGAATCCAGCCCAGAATCTGGGTCTTTTGATCCTGAGTCTCTTAAACTATTACCATGCCAATCTGGCCACTAGGCACAAGGCATGAATCCTTTGTCCAGGCAGTGAATTTTCTGAATCTTTATATAGACCATTCTTTCCTTCAGTCTTTGTTTTGTATCTAAAGAATTAAATGTGAATACTATTTCTAAAGGGAATGCAAATATTTTGAAAGTCCTTCAAAATCTTTTTTTTTTTTTTTCGCCTTTTCAGAGTCCAGATGTCATTCAGAATTTGAAAATACCACCCATTCTGTCTTCAGGTCAGCTAAGTTTTACTTTCATCATCCAGTGCACCTACCAAGTGATCAAGATTTTTGCCATGAATCCTTAAGAAGAAGAGTGTTCATGAGGCATTCTTGGAAAGATTCCTTTCAGCATCATCCAGACAAACAAAGAGAACACACTTGTCTTCCTTCCTCTTATCAACATGTGGCAAAGACAAAGTCAGATTATACCAGAATAGAGAGCCTCAGTATCAATGTAAGCTTGGAAAACAAAGAAGTACAGCATACTACTAAAAGTCAGGCTAGAGATTTTCCAAAATATGACAAACAAGTTAATGACCTAAAAAGGGATCATAAGGCCACCCCAGAGTTAACAACTCAGCACACTGTGAGTTTAAATGAACTCTGGAACACGTATCAGGAGCGACAGAGGCAACAGAAACCTCCTGAGTTCAGTGCCAAGAAGGAACTTTCCTTGGTGGAGCGACTTGATCGTTTGGCTAAACTTCTTCAGCGTCCCATCACACATTCTCTCCAGCCCTCAGAAAGGACACAGCATGATAGCAAGGGGGAACAAGATGTTAAGGAATGGAGTGGTAGACAGCAACAGCAGAACAACAAGCTTCAGAAAAAGAAACGGTATAAAAGCCTGGAGAAATGCCGTAAAAACACAGGCGATCTTAAAAAAAAACAAGGTTCTTTCTACTCATCAAGCTGGGAGGGCCAATCAGATTACAATTGAACAGATTAAATTTGATAAATATATTCTGAGAAAACAGCCAGGTTTTCATTATATAAATAACACTTCTTCAGATTCTAGACACTCAGAGGAGAGTGAGCTGCTCACAGATACTGCCGCCAACATCCTTTCCATCACCACTTCTGTGGAATCAGATATATTGACCCAAACAGATAAGGAAGTGACTCTGCATGAGAGGGGCAGCTCTATTTCCACCATTGATACTGCCCGACTGACTGATCCATGCTTTTGGCCATGAAAGGGTTTGTTTGTCACCCAGGCGAATTAAACTAGACAGCAGCATCACCGACCATCAGAGGAGATACCTTGAGAAGCGGAGCGAGAAAAACAAGAAACCATTGAATACAGGTTACCCCCAAATTACTTCAGAGCACACCAGAAGCAAACACATCCAGCTACATGGCTACAGATTCCATCTGGCAATGTGACTGCATTTTTCATGGACTATTTAGTTAAGCTTTGCACACAGGTGAAAAATAGCCAATTGCCCTTTCCTCACTATAACATTTCTTACCAGCTGGAAAAGAGTGAGAAAGTGTAGTACAGTGCTGTTTGAGTCGTCATTCTTTTCATCAACACTCACTTACGAATTACCCTTTGGATGAAAGGCTTTGCTGCTAAATGCTTCAAAATCTGCAAAGTCTATACCTTTGGTACAGGGGAGCTTCAAGTTTAGAATGACCTCCATTCTGAACAATATTGCCTGGTTTTCTTGCCTGTTGGTTTTTGTTTATTCATTCCTCCCTGTCTTTTAAGAAATTCTGAGATGCTTTTAAGCGCGCACACACACACACGCAGACACATACATATATAAGTAATATGATATGATTGTTTTTTAAGTAAATGAAGAATTGGAATGATGGAAAATTAGACTGAAGCCAGGGAGGGGTGAGCTACAACATGATTTGAAAAATAAATACATGAAGAATTAAGAGTGACGGGAAGGCAAGTTGATACCTTGTGGATGTGGTTGCTAAAAATGAGCCACAAATTTTGCTTTATGTTTTCTAGCAATTAGTGTTGCTAGAATTTTGTGATCACTTACATAACTCTAATATAAAAGCAAGCGAAATTTTCAAAAGCATTACAGATATTTCTGGTACTGAGACTTCTTAAATTTCTCTCGTCTGTCCTCATAAAGAAGGCGTTGTGGTGTACCAAAATCCTCAACGGCGTCCTTACAGTACATTCTCAGTAACAACAATCATGTAAGGCTAATAGGGCCTTAGTTTAGGGAATTCCGTAAAGGCAGATTTCAAGGGGTCAGTAAATGCAGACCATTACTTTAACCCAAGATAAAATTGATTTGGAGAGGTGCTCTCCAAATAGGGATACTTGCAAAATGGTTCATTGGAGTATGAACCTTTTAAAATTTATATTTTTGTATATGTTTTACAGTGTATGAGTACAGCAATAATATATAATTTATAAATAAATATCTACTTTAGTAGTTTGTACTCAAAAATATTTTATCAGTGGGACCCCATGATCAAAACAATTTGGAGACCACTAGCTTAGCTGAAAGAAGGCACAAAACATTCAGACATTTAACCATAAATATTATTTCTCAATTGAGCTTTTGGTAGGTATTAAATGACAGTAATTACACATATAAATAGTACAATAAGACTCTTTTTTAAAGTAAGCCAAAAATTGGGACAGACACAGATTGAGGCTTTTTGTTCCATAGAGGAGGTAGGGGGAAAGGATGCAGATAGAGGGTTTTTTGGTGTGTGTACTAAAATACATAAACATAACACAGTTTACAGTTTTATCATTTTAAAGTATGCAGTTCAGTGGCGCTGAGTATATTCACAGTGTCTTACAACTATCACCACTATCTAGTTCCAGAGCTTTTTCATCACCCTAGTGGAAACCTCATACCCATTAAGCAGTTACTCTCTATTCCCCCTTCCTACCAGCCCCTGTCAATCACTAATCTACTTTTTGTCTCTGTGACCTTGCCTATTCTGGTTATTTCATTTAATTGGAATCATATCATATGTGGCCTTCGTGTCAGTCTTCTTTGACTCTAGAATAATCTTTCTGAGATTTATCCATGTCCCAGCATCTGTCAGTACTTCATTGCTTTTTATGGCTGAATAATATTTCATTATATGTTTAGACACATTTTATTTATGTGTTCATCCATTCATGAACATTTAGGTTGTTTCTACCTTTTGGCTATTGTGAATAGACCTGATATGAACATCTGTGTACAAGTTTTTATTTGAACAGCTACATACAGTTCTTTTGGGTATACACGTAAGAGTTGAAAATGCTGGGTCATTTGGTAGTTTTATTTGAAGCTTATTTAGGAACCATCAAACTGTTTTTCACAGTGGCCACACCATTTTACATTCCCAGCAACAATTTCTAAGGGTTCCAATTTCTCCACATTCACCAACACTCTTTGCTTACTTTTTTTTTTTTTTTTTTTTTTTTGCCATCCCAGTAGGTACAAAGTGGTATCTCACACTCATTGTCATTTTGATTGTGGTTTGTTTTGCCTTTCCCTTTGCATAATGACTAATGATGTTAAGTATCTTTTTATGTGCTTGTTGGCCATTTTAAAAATTTAATTAATTAATTAATTTTTGGCTGCATTTGGTCTTCGTTGCTGTGCATAGGCTTTCTCTAGTTGTGGCGAGCGGGGGCTACTCTTCGTTGTGGCGTGTGGGCTTCTCATTGCGGTGGCGTCTCTTGTTGCAAAGCACGAGCCCTAGGTGCGTGGGCTTCAGTAGTTGTGGCTTGCTGGCTCAGTAGTGGTGGCTCGTGGGCTCTAGAGCGCAGGCTCAGTAGTGTGGCGCCTGGGCTTAGTTGCTCCGTGGCATGTGGGATCTTCCTGGACCAGGGCTTGAACCCTGCGTTGTCAGGTGGATTCTTAACCACTGCGCCACCAGGGAAGTCCCTGCCCACTTTTTAATTAAGTTGTTTGGCCTTTTTGTTTTTGAGTTGTAAGAGTTCTTTATATATTCTGGATTGTGGAATCTTATCAGATGTGTAATTTGCAAATATTTGCTTCCACTCTCTGGGTTGTGTTTTCACTCACTACTGTTTTTTGAAGCACAGCAGTTTACTTTCAATGAAGCCCCAGTGTACCTATTTTTTCTTTTGTTGCTTGTGCTTTTGGTGTCATATTTAAGAAACCATTTGCCAAATCCAAAGTCATGAAGATTTGTCCGTATATTTTCTTTCAAGAATTTTATACTTTTAGTTCTTTCATTTGCATCTTGGATGTATATTGAGTTAATTTATTTATATGGTATGAGGTAGGGGTCAAACACTCTTTCCACATGGAATTGTCCCAAAATCAGCTGTTGAGACTGTTCTTTCTCCATTGAATGGTCTTGGCACCCTTGTCAAAAATCAGTTGACCATAGATGTGAGGGTTTATTTCTAGGCTCTCAGTTCTGTTCCATTGATCTATATGCTGATCTGTATGCCATTACTGCACTGATCTGGTTACTGGAGCTTTGTTGTAAGTTTTAAAATTGAGAAGTATGAGTCTTCCAACTTTGTTCTTTTTAAAGACTGTTTTGGCCAATCAGGGCCCTTGTGTCTCCATATGAATTTTAGGATCAGCTTTTTTTCATTTCTGCTGAAAAGGTTGTTGGGAATTTTATGTTAATTGCATTTAATATGTAGCTTGCTTTGGGGTTTATTGCCATCTTAACAACATTGTCTTCCAGCCGATGAACACAGGATGTTTTTCAATTTATTTAGGTCTTTAATTTCTTCCAGTAAGGTCTTGTAGTTGCCAATGTACAAGTGTTATACCTTCTTGTCTAAATTCATTCCTAAGTATTTGATTCTCGTGTTTTCTTTCTTTTTCTTTCTTATTTTTAATTGTGATAATATATGCATAACAAAATTTATCATCTTAACCATTTTTTCTTTGTAATTCTAGTTTATTTATTTTTCTTCCAGTTTTATTGATTTAATTGACATACAGCACTGTTTGTTTGAGTACAGCATAATGATTTGACTTACATACATCATGAAATGATTATCACAGTAAGTTTAGTGAACATCTATCATCTCATACAGATACAAAATTAAAGACATAGAAAAAAATATTTTCCTTGTGATGAGCACTCTTAGGATTTACTCTCTTAACCACTTTCATCTATAATATACAGCAGTGTTAGTTTTATTTATCGTGTTGTACGTTACATCCCTAAGAGTTGTTTACCTTATAACTGGAAGTTTGACTGCCCTCAACCAATTCCCACTCCCTCCCCCCACCCATTGCCTCTGTTAACCACAAATCTGATCTCTTTCTACGAGTTTGCTATCTTGTTTCTGAAGTATAATTAATCTACAACATTATGTTAGTTCCTGTGCACAAAATAGTGATTTGATATTTCTGTACGTTTCAAACACCACGGTAAGTCTAGTTACGATATGTCACTATGCAAAGATATTACATAGTTATTGACCGTATTCCCCACACTGTACACTTAATACCCGTGACTCATTTATTTTACAAATGGAAGTTTGGACTTCTTAATCTCCCTCACTTATTTCTTTCCTCCCTTCACCACCTCCCCTCTGACAACCACCTGTTTGTTTTCTATCTATAACTCTGTTTCTGTTTTGTTATGTTTGTTTGTTTTGGTTTTTAGATTTCACTTAGCATAATACCCTCTAGGTCCATCCATGTTGTTGCAAATGGCAAGATTTCATTCTTTTTATGGCTGAGCAATATTCCATTTCATAAATATATACACCACATTTTCTTTATCCATGGGCATTTAGGTTGCTTCCATATCTTGGCTATTGTAAATTATGCTGCAGTGACCATAGGGGTGTATATACCTTTTCGAATGAGTGTTTTTGTTTTCTTCAGAAAAATACCCATATGTTAATTGTTGGATCATGTGATAGTTCTGTTTTTAATTTTGTGAGGAGCCTCCAAACTGTTTTCCATAGTGGCTGCACCAATTTACATTCCCACCAACAGTGCACGAGTCTTCCCTTTTCTCTTCATCCTTGCCAGTACTTGTTGTATTTTGCTAATAGCCATTCTGACAAGTGGGAGGTGATATCTCATTGTGGTTTTGATTTTTATTTCCCTGATGATTAATAATGTTGAGCATCTTTTCATGTGCTTCTTGGCCATCTGTATGTCTTCTTTGCAAAAATGTCTATTCAGATCCTTTGCCCATTTTTAAAGATCAGGTTGTTTGGGTTTTTGATGTTGAGTTGTATGAGTTCTTTGTATATTCTGGGTATTAACCCCTTATCAGATAGATTGCTTGCAGATATCTTCTCCCATTCAGTAGATGATAGTTCCCTTCACTGTGGAATAGCTCTTTAGTTTGATGTAGTCCCATTTGTGTATTTTTGGTTTTGTTTCCCTTGCCTGAGGACACATATGCAAAAAAAAATTATTAAGATCAGTGTCAAAGAGCTCAGTGCCTATGTTTTCTTCAAGAAGCTTTGTCTCTTTTTTTGGTTGTGGTTTCAGTTCTTACATTTAAGTCTTTAATCCATTTTGAATTTGTTTTTGTGCATGGTGTAGTTTAATGGTATTAAATACATTCATATTGTTGTGCAGACATCACCGTCACCCATCTCTAGAACTCTTTTCATCTTGCAAAACTGAATTTCTACACTGACTCAAATAGCAACTCCCCATTCCACCTTATGCTCAAGCCCCTGGCAACCACCATTCTAAGAATTTGACTACTCTAGGTACCTCACGTAATTGGAATACAGTATTTGTCTTTAAGTAACAAGTTTACTTCACTTAGCATAATGTCCTCAAGGATCATCAGTGTTGTACCATCTGACAGGATTGTCTTTTTTTTTACGACTGAATGATACTGCGTTGTATGTACATACCACATTTTGTTTGTTCATTCATTCATCCATCCGTTAATAGATACTTGTGTTGCTTCCACCTTTAGACCATTGTGGATAATGCTGCTATGAACATGAGTGTACAAATATCCATTCAAGATCCTGCTTTCAATTTTGGGGGTTACATATCCAGAAGTGGAATGGCTGGATTATATGGTAGTTCTATTTGTAATTATTTGAGGAACCACCCTACTGTTTTCCACAGCAGCTGCCCATTTTACAGTCCCACCAACAGCACACAATGGTTCCACTTTTTCCACATCTTTGTCAACACTTGTTATTTTCTGTTTTTTTTTATAGTGGCATTCTAATGTGCATGAAGTGATATGTTTTTGATTTGCATTTCTTTCATGATTATATTGAGCATCTTTTTATATACTTCTTGGCCATTTGTATATCATCTTTGGAGAAATGTCTATTCAAGTACTTTGCCCATTCTTGAATCGCGTTATTTTTTGGTCATTGAGTTGTAGAAGTTCTTTACATATTCTGAGTATGAACCTCTTATCAGATATATGATTTATAAATTTTTCTCCCAATCAGTGGGTTGCCTTCTCACCTTTGTTGATTGTGTCCTTTGATGCCCAGAAATTTTTAATATTGATGTAGTCCCAATTGTCGAGTTTTGCTTTTGCTGCCTGTGCTTTTGGTGTCATATCTAAGAAGTCATTACCAAGTCCAATGCCATGAAGCTTTTCCCCAGTGTGTTCTTCCAAGAATGTTATGGTTTTAGGTCTTTAATCCATTTTGAGGTAATTTTTGTATACGATGTAAGATAAGGCTCCAACTTCATTCTCCCCCCCCCACCCCCCACCATTTCATTCTTTCTAAGAGCATGTGCATATCCAGTTTTCCCAGCACCATTTGTTAAGGAGACTGCTCTTTTCCTGTTGAATGGTCTTGGCCCCTTGTCAAGGGTCAGAGATCATTTGACCATGTGGCACAAAGGTTTATTTCTGGGCTCTCTATTCTAGTCCATTGATCTATTTATCTTTATGCCAGTATCACACTGTTATTGTATTACTGTTTTTTTTTTTTAAACAAATACTTTTTTAAAAATTTTTATTTATTCATTTATTTATTTATTCATTCATTTATGGCTGTGTTGGGTCTTCGTTTCTGTGCGAGGGCTTTCTCTAGTTGTGGCAAGTGGGGGCCACTCTTCATCATGGTGCGCGGGCCTCTCACTGTAGCGGCCTCTCTTGTTGCGGAGCACAGGCTCCAGACGCGCAGGCTCAGTAATTGTGGCTCACGGGCGTAGTTGCTCCGCGGCATGTGGGATCTTCCCAGACCAGGGCTCGAACCCGTGTCCCCTGCATTGGCAGGCAGATTCTCAACCACTGCGCCACCAGGGAAGCCCTGTATTACTGTTTTGAAATCAGGAAGTGTGAATCCTCCAACTTTGTTGTTCTCTTTCAAAATTGTTTTGGTTCTTCAGGGTTTCTTATCATTTTTAATGATTTCTTATTGTTTTCCATTTTTTTATTGCTATATGATTTTCTTTGAGTTGTTTTTTTGCTAACTTAGCAGCCATGTAATTAACAAATATGCTTAAGCCACTGTCTCAATGTACCACTCAGATATGAAATAGTATCTATTGACTCCATTATATGAAAAATTAAGAAACTGGTTGCACTTGCCCTACTTCTCCCCACTCTCCACCTACACACACTTCCCCCAACATAACAATATTCGTTAATTTTGTGAATGTTGTCTCAGTTCATTATGGTAGTATTACTACTGTATTGATTAGCTTTATTTTTAAGAAGTATAGCATTTTTCTTCCATGTTATAAGCAAAATCACCATTTTATGTGTTTTTTAAAGGGGGTCAATATCATCAGTCTTTTCAGTGTAACTGTTTGTGAGTTTATTAATTTAAATAATTTTATTGATTAGCTAGATTTTTCAACAGTTGTTCAGGAGTGAGCATCTCTTCAGTTCTTATAAATTTGAGATTATCATTCTGTAACCTTTGTATAGGAATAACAACTTGTTTGGGTACAAAACTTTTGAATAATAATCTTTAATTCAAAACTCAGTCAGATTTGCTCCCCCTTTCTGGACACATACAATTAATATTTCTGTGCCAGAGGCAACCCTAATATTTTTTCCCTATTGGATCCTGGATTGTTGTTGGGTTTTTAAAATTTAAGTTTTCTTACTTTCCCAGGGTATGTCTCAGCGTTGGTCAATCTCTATTGATTTTTTAAAAATAAAATTTACATACCTTACAATTCATTCTTGTAAAGTATACAATTCCGTGGTTTTCAGTATATTCAGAGGAGGTTATACAACTGTCACCACTAATTCCAGAACTTTTTGTCATACCAAAAAGAAACCCTGTGCCCCTTCACAGTCATTTCCTAGCCTTCAACCATTAATCTACTTTCTGTATCTATGGATTTGCCCATTGGGCACATTTTATATAAGCAAATCATGCAATATGTGGCCTTTTGTGTCTGGCTTCTTTTACTTAATATTTTCAAGGTCCATCCATTTTGTAGCAGGAATCAGTACTTGTTGTTTGTTATGAACAGTAACAAACAGTATTTCAAATACATATACAACATGTTTATTCATGAGTTGTTGGACATGTGGATTGTTTCTGCTTTTTTGGCCATTATGAAAAATGGTGCTGTAAACATTAATGTACAGGTTTTTGTGTGGACATGTTCCTTCAATTTTCTTACGTACATACCTAGGCGTAGAATTGCTGGATCATATGGTAACTCTGTTTAAGCTTCTGAGTAACTGCCAAAGTGTCTTCCAGAGTGGCTGCACCATTTTATATTCCCACCTGGATCATATTTCAGTTTGTCTACATCCTCATCAACACTTGTTGTCTGTCTTTTGAGAACAGCTATCTTAATGGGTGTGAAGAGGTATCTCACTTTTTAATGATTTTAATTTGCATTTCGCTAATGACTAAGATGTTGAGCATCTTTTCATATGCTTATTGGCCATTTGTTTACCTTTAGAGAAATGTCTATTCCAATCCTTTGCCCATTTTAAAATTGGCTTATTTGTCATTTTATTACTGAGTTCTGTTTCTTTGTCTATTCTGAATACAAATCCCTTATTAGGATATGTTTTGCAAACATGTTCTTTCATTCTGTGCCGTCCTTTTCACTTTCTTGATGATTTTACTTGTGGTACAAAAGTTTTAATTTTGACAAAGTACAATTTGTCTGTTTCTTCTTTTGTCACTTGTGCTTTTCATGTCATATCTAAAACTATTGTCTAACCCAAGGTTACAAAATATTGACTCTTTGTTTTCTTCTAAAAGTTTTATAATTTTAGTTCTTACTTTTAGTTCTATGATCATTTTTTAGTTAACTTTTGTATGTGGCATTGAGGTAGTACAGTTTTATTCTTTTGCCTGTGGATATCCAGTGTCTTAGTACCATTTGTTGCAAAGACTATTCTTTCTTCCATTGAATTGTCTGGGCACCCTTGGCAAAAATCAATTGATCATAAGAAAAAAAAAAATCAGAAAAATCAAAATAAACTTAAAAAATGAAAAAAAAGCGATTGATTATAAATGTAAGGGTTTATTCTAGACGATAAACCCTATTTTATTGATCTATATGTCACTCTTTATGCCACTACCACACTGTCTAACTAGTGTGACTCCTCCAACTTTGTTTTTTCTTTTTCAAGATTGTTTTATCTATTCTTAAGTCATAGGAATATTCAGATCAGCTTGTCAATTTCTGCCAAAAAGAAAAAAAAAGACAACTTGAATCTTGGGTAGGGATTGCATTGAAACTGTAGAAAAATTTAGGGAGTACTGCTGTCATAACGATATTAAATCTTCTAATCCATGAACTGGGGTGTTTTTCCATTTATTTAGGTCATCTTTAATTTCTTCAACGATGTTTGTGGGTTCCACTTCTTTGTAGTTTGGCACTTCTGTTGTTAAAAGTATCCCTGAGTATTTTATTCTTTTTGATACCAGTGTAACTAGTATTGGTTTCTTAAGTTCATTTTGGGAATTTTCCTTGTGGTACAGGAATATTACTGGTTTTTGTATGTATTTTGGTTCCTGCAACTTTGCTGAACTTGCTTATAAGTTTGAGTAATTTGTGTTTGTGTGTTCCTTAGTGTTTTCTATATAAAATATTGTGTCATTTGCAAATAGAGATAGTTTTCCTTCTTCTTTCCGATATCATGTCATTTATCTCTTTTTCTTCCCTAGTTGCCCTTGCTAGAACCTCCAGTACTGTGTTGAATAGAAGTGTTAAGAATGAGTATCCTTGTCTTGTTCCTGATTTTAAGGAGAAATCTTTCTGGTCATTAAGCATGATGTTAGCTGTGAGTTTTTTTTATAAATGCCCTTTATCAGGTTGAGGAACTTCTATTCCTGTTTTGTTGAGTGTTTTTATTATGGAAGGGTTTTGGGTTTTGCCATATGCTTGTTCTATGTATAGTGAAATGATCCTATGTTTTCTTTATGAAGATGGTGTGTTACGTTGATTGATAATCATATATTGAACCAACTTTGCCTTCTTGGGATAAATTCCTCTTGGTCTTAATGTATAATCAATCCCTCTTCTGTGTTGCTGGATTCAGTTTGCTAGTATTTTGTTGAGGATTTTCCTTCTATATTCATAAGGGGTATTGGTCTGTAGTTTTACTGTATCTTTGCCTTTTTTATCAGGGTAATAATCTCCTTATAGAAAGAATTGGGAAGTAATCCTTCTTCTCATTTTGTTTTGATGATGATGTTGTTTTTTGAGTTTGTGAATGGTTGTTGTTAATTCTACTTTAAATGTTTTTTAGAATTCACCAGTTTGGGCCTGGGCTTTTCTTTGGGGGGTGTTTTCTGATTACTGTCTCAGCCTCTGTCCTTATTATAGGTTTGTTCAGATTTTCTATTTTTGCTTGAGTCAGTTTTGCTAGGTTGTTTTTCTAGGAATTTGTCTATTTCATCTAGGTTACCTAATTTGTTGACATGTGATTGTTCATAATATTCCCTTATGATCCTTTTTAATTTCTGTGTGATTGGTAGTAACATCCCCTGGTTCATTCTTAATGTAAATGATTTGAGTTTTCCCCTTTTTGCCTTTGGTGAATTCTAGCTAAAGATTTGTCCATTTTTGTTGACCTTTTCCAAGAACCAACTTTTGATTTCTTTGATTTTTCTCTTTTTTTGATTCTCTGATTCATTTATTTTCATTCTAATCTATATAATTTCCTTCATTTTGCCTGCTTTGGGTTTTATTTGGTCTTCTTTTTCTGGTTTCTTAAGGTTGAAGGTGAGGTTATAGTTTCGAAATCTTTCTTCTTTTAATATGGACATTTACAGATACAAATATCTGTAAGCTCTGCCTTCACTGCATCCCAAAGGTTTTGGTATGTTTTGCTTTCATTTTCATTCATCTCAAAGTATTTTCTAATTGCCCTTGTGATTTCTTCTTTGAACATTGGTAGTTAAGAGTGTGTCATTTAATTTCTCTATATTTTTGAATTTCCCAAATTTCCTTATTGATTTCTAGTTTCATTCCATTGTGGTCAGAAAACATACTTTGTATAATTTGTAAATATATTGTGACTTGTTTTATGGCCTAGCACATGGTCTCTCCTGGAGAACATTATTATGTTCCCTCAGAAGAATGTGTATTCTGCTTCTGTTGGTTGGAGTATTATGTATATGTCTTTAGGTCTAGTTGGATTATAGTGTTGTTCAAGCCTTCTATTTCCTTATTGGTCTGTCGAGTTTTTCTACCCATTTTGAAAGTGTACTATTGCAGTCTCCAGCTATTACTATTGAATTGTCTATGTCTCCCTTCATTTCTGTCAGTTCTTTTCCTTTGGTACCTGTCCTTGGTTTTCCAACACATGGCAGACATTCATTAATTTTTGGATGAAGTGTGTGAATTTGTCAACTACCTTTTAGTCTCCCTGTATTGTCCTAGCTTATCTTGGATCCATTTCATTAAGTCCATGTTCTTTTTCAATTTTCTCTAGAGTGAGACTACAAATTCTTTATTGACTAAAATGGGTAAACCTTCGGGCAAAATAAATTCTTTCTCTTTCCCTTCTTTTTTTCCTTCCTTTCTTCCACTTGTTTCTTTATAAATTTATTTATTTTATTTATTTATTTTTGGCTGCGTTGGGCCTTCATTGCTGCACCCAGGCTTTCTCTAGTTGTGGTGAGCGAGGGCTACTCTTCATTGTGGTGCGGGAGCTTCTCATTGCCGTGGCTCCTCTTGTTGTGGCGCACGGGCTCTAGGCACGCAGGCTTCAGTAGTTGTGGCACGTGAGCTCAGTAGTTGTGGCTCACAGGCTCTAGAGCACAGGCTCAGTAATTGTGGCACCTTGGCTTTTTTGCTCCGTGGCATATGGGACCTTCCCAGACCAGGGCTCGAACCCGTGTCCCCTGCATTGGCAGGCGGATTCTTAACCACTGCGCCACCAGGGAAGCCCCCTTTCTTCCACTTTAATGCTATAGAATATTTTCATAAATCCTTCTCTTTTGTTTTCAGATGACCTTTGTCTCAAAACATTCTGTGGAAGCCATTTATTTGATCACAACCATTTATTTGATCACATTTGATGACCTTATTACCTATTTACAAGATACTGCTTGAGTCCCCTTCCTAGGACATGAACTTGAAGGCTCATTGTGTATGGCTTGTATTTCTTTTGCCCCTCAGAGTTTGGGAAAGGCAGAAAGATAGTAATTGATTCTAGGACTCTGGACAGCTACAGTAGGTGACATTTTTCTCTGCCATTGTTGTGAAACTCATAAATTGATGGCCACCTTATCAAGTGTGGAGGTGAGGAAAGTATCTTGTTCTATAGGACATGCCCTTGGGGTTTTGCTATTACACTACTGTAAAGTCACCTGGCAGCTGCTTTCATAGCATTGTTGTGTGGGCAGTGATATGGCTGAGGCCTTATTTTTTTCTAGCAAATCTTAGTAATAAAACTAAGATATTTAGACTTAAAAGGTTATTTCCCATCCCTTTTTCTGACTTCTTCCTGGCCAGAGCAGGCATACAGTAAACCATTCTGGCAAGGACATAAGGAGCTATTTTTTCACAGGGAACATGTCTCCAATTGGGACATTTATCTTTCTCCTGGGCCACTTATCACCTCAGTCCCTTTTCTGAGATACCAGTGGGATATTTTGAATTGTTGACTCACCTTTTACCCTTCTGCTGTATGGTCCTTTGTGTAGGAAGAGCTTTGTGGTGGCTCCTTATATTTATTCCCAGTTGTTTCTTTAGATATTATTTCTGGGATTTTGTGGTGTGAGTTGAGTCTGTTCCCTACATTCTGAATATTTTTTTACTTTTTAAATAAATTTGTTTATTTATGTAGTTAGTTATTTTGGCTGCGTTGGGTCTTTGTGCACGGGCTTTCTCTGGTTGTGGTGAGGGGGGGTTACTCTTCGTTGTGGTGCGCGGGCTTCTCATCGTGGTGGCTTCTCTTGTTGTGGAGCACGGGCTCTAGGCATGTGGGCTTCAGTAGTTGTGGCACATGGGCTCAGTAGTTATGGCTCGTGGGCTCTAGAGCGCAGGCTCAGTAGCTGTGGCACACGGGCTTAGTTGCTCCACGGCATGTGGGATCTTCCCTGACCAGGGCTCGAACCCATGTCCCCTGTCTTGGCAGGTGGATTCTCAACCACTGTGCCACCAGAGAAGCCCTGTTTCTTTTACTTTTTGATGTTTTTTGTTTGTGTCTCTCAGTTATGAAAGAAAAGGTTCATTAAGGTCTCTGTGCTGTCATATTTTCTAAAATCCATTATCTGTTTTCTCAGTTTTGTTTTCTCTCTCTCTTTTATATTCGATTTCTTCCTTTTCTGTAGGCTCCTTCCTCTCAGCTAGAACCATGCTTATGTCTCTCCTTATCATAGACTGGGGAGTGGAGGGCTTGCCTGTGGTTGATGCTTCTACCACTTTACATCTCTCTCTTCTCTTTATTACTAAATACTTTTGTCAAAAAAGATGTTTTATTACTTTTGAGTGTAAAAGTAAAAAGATAACTAAATATAAAGAGTTTAGATAATATATAAAATATAAAGACCTTGGAAATCACCCATAATTCTCACCATCCTGAAATAGTCGTGATTAACATTACAGATAAGCTTCCAGGTTTATATTTTATGATTCTCATACCTACTGCCTATCTTGGATCTATTTTATTAGGTCTGCAATCTAATGAAGCTAAATATCAAATGAAGAACTCCATGAGAGCATAAAATGAGAGCTTTTTTAATGTTTAATTAAATGTTTACCAGTGTTTCTTACACTTTTATAAAACAGGCCGATTTCATACCAGTCTTCACAATCATGTTCATATATGGAGAGAAACAACAGTCCAAAAAAATGAAATCATACTATGTATATTGTTTTGAAGCTCTGCACTTAGTATATCATAGACATCTTTCTATGCAGTAAATAAAGATTTATGTAGTCATTGTTAATAGCTTTATGGGTTCCATTGTATAAATATAATAGTTAGTTAGTTCCAAATGACAGATATTTAAGTTTTTTTGGAAATTTTCTTTATCATAATCCGCACTTCGATGGGTAGTCTTGTTACATCTTTCTGAATTTTTCAATTTCCTTGAGAAACATTTCTAAACATGGAATTTCTGGGTTACCAAGTAGGCACATTAAAAATGTTTAAGCCACACTACTAAATTGTCCTTCTGAAATGTTGATTCAATTATTTGTTCACCAGTAATGTGCAATAATATTTTGGTCAATACCTGCCAACAGCATTCTTGTTAATACTTGCCACATAGGCCAGAAATATGGTATCTATCCTGATCCACATTTCTTTAATCACACGGAGTTTTTAGTTTCTTTTGTGTGTTGATCGACCGTATTTCTTCTTTTTTGAACTGCCTATCTTATCTTTAACCCAGGTTTCCTTAGATATGCTAATGCTTTTTTTCCCTGAACATGTGTACCCAGGACATGTACATTTGAGGGGTTAAGAGTGAATATAAGGGAATAAGTGCAACTGCCTGCTTGTTCTTCCCTTCTTCCTTTGATTACACCTACTCTTTCTTTGACTCATTCTTTCTGTGCCTCTCTCTGCTGTGTCTATGCAGGCTGTCCCCAGGCTCTATAGTTCATGCTTTTCTCTTATTACAGTGTCTTTGCACCCTGTCTGCTTCTGTGTTCTTTCTCTCTGCCTCTGTGCACCCGCATTCTGTGCACTTGTGCTCTCCTCCACCCCACCCCATGCTGTCTCTTGTCTCACTGTCTCTGCTGTGTATCTCTCTTGTTCTTCTGCTTACTCCTTTTCTCCTCTCCTTCTCTCATGTTCTTGCTTGTGTTTGTCTCTGTGCTCTTTCTCTCTCTCCCTGTTTTTTCTTTCTTTCCCCCCCTCCCTTTCCCATCTTTTTCTCTCAATGTCTGGGTGTATACTGGGATCAAAGAAAAGGGATAGTTTACTACTGTCAGTACAAAAGAAGCCATATTTATCAGTTTTTGTTTACGGAGAAAAAGCTGAAGATGAATAATTTCTCTGTATTTTTGACCTCTCATTATTTCCAGTTGCCCACGTTTTCAGCAGTGGGGCAAATGAACAACACAAACTAACTACCAAACAAAGAGACCTCCATGAGAGAATAAAATGAGAGCTTTAGTAATATTTAATTAAATGTTTACCAGTGTTTCTTACATTTTTATAAAACAGGCTAATTTCGTATCACTCTTCACAATCACACATATATGGAGAGAAACAACAGTCCAAAGCAGTATCTTGGAACCCAAGGATAAATTTCATTATATGCTAAGAGGTAAAAAGCAAGATATAATATTTACATGTATTTATATGACTGGATCAAAATTAAATATTAGCAGATTATTTTAAGATTATGGGATTATACATTTTTTCTTTTTAATTTTTCATGTATTTTTTTAAACAAGCAGCACATCTTTTCTAATATGAAACCATAAAAATTTCTTTGTGACATTAATTAAAAAGTGACCTCAGCCAGACTGATCAAACATAAAACGTTAGTTATGAGCTGGAAGAGAGAATTCTCAAGTTTTCATTGTGTTCTAGTTTCTGCCTAAAGTACCTATTTGAACCTCCAATCTAGTCATAACAAATCCTTCTAGAAGCAGAGCGAAAGCATAGAATTAGTACGCAGTTTCTATGCCAAGATAAAGTTAAAAAATTTTTTTTAACTTCAGCTGCCAAGAGTTGAGTTAAGTATACTCCTAGGTTCATGGCCTCTCTTTTTAAAATTTCATTCCCAGATCCCATCCTCATTCCTGTCCTCCCATCGGAACTGGCCATGTTATGTAAATATCTTTTGGCTTACAAGAGTTCTTACAAAATATGTATTCTGTGTTGTCATGTATTTTCAACTTATATAAAAGGTATGTCATTATTTTTGTTATTTTCACTAAGCTTGTATTTTTAAGATTCATCACATTGCTATACATACATCTAATTCAGGTTTCTGATCACTGCATAGTACTCCATGGAGTGCATCTACCAATTTACCTATGCACTTTCCCTGTAATGGACACCCAGGTCGCCGTCAATTCCCAACAAGGCAAAACACCAGCAGTGCACATCCTTGTCCACATTGCCTTATGGACCTTGTGAGACTACCTTTGTTGCACAGACCCACAAGTGGAAATCTTGGATCATAAGCTATATGTATACTTAATTTTCTACATTAGTACCAAATTAATTTCCAGTCTATATTCCTCCCTGCAATGCATGAAAATTCCTATACTTCCACCTTTCTGCCAATAATTTATAGTTTTTCCGGATTAGAAATACAAGTTTCCATACCATGGAAAGGTAGGGTTTTTGGGTCATTTTTAATTAAATGTTACTTGTCTTGAGAATCTACCCTATCTCCACTCTGTAATTTCCAAGGGAAGAAAGAGTCTTTCAGACACTTCCAAAATTACTGCTGTGCTTTCAACCAGAGTGCATTCATATGTTCATCCAGACATAATTACAATATACAACGTGACAAAAGTACAAGAATGGGATATTTTCATTGTTTTTATCAGATTTTGACATATAACAGATAAAAGATATGGAAGATTTGAATAGCAATATTAAGAAGTTTGATTTAAAGTATCTATAGAAAACTTTATTCCCAAAACACAGCATCCACAGTTGTTCCAAATGCCCACGGAGTATTTACAAAAATTAACTGTACATTTAGGCAAAATGTTGATAAATCCGCAAAGTAGAACATTTCTAACTAAGCTTATATTCTCTAACCACAGTACAATAAGGTTGGAATTTAACAACTATAACTTTTTCCTTAAATAAACATTTTAAAACATTCTAAACTTCTGGGCTATAGGACAACTAAAAATTGAGATTATAGAATTTTTTTCATTAATGACAGTAAAAGCACATATCCAAAACTTACGGGATGTGACTAAATCTATATTGAGAGGAAAATGTATAGCCTTCAATGATATTTTAGTTCAACAAACTCAACTAGGAAATAATTGAAATAAGCATTCTATAAATGAGTCCCCAGAATTGATCGATTTAACCAAGATCTGGTTCTTTGAAAAAAAAAAACAGACCAAATCTCTGGTTATTCTGACCATGAGGAAAAGGATCAACACTAATAGTATGGAAGGGTATAACCACAGTCAAAGAAGTGTTTTTTTAAAAAAGATTACTGTATGCAACTTTAGGCTGATATATATTTTTTTTTCCTTTTTTTTTTTTTTTTAAATATGAATGGCTGGATTTTATTTATTTATTTATTTTATTTTTTTGGCTGTGTTGGGTCTTCGTTTCTACGCGAGGGCTTTCTCTAGTTGGGGCAAGCGGGGGCCACTCTTCGTCGCAGTGCGCGGGCTTTTCACTGTCGCGGCCTCTCTTGTTGCGAGGCACAGGCTCCAGACGCGCAGGCTCAGTAGTTGTGGCTCACGGGCCTAGTTGCTCTGCGGCATGTGGGATCCTCCCAGACCAGGGCTCGAACCCGTGTCCCCTGCATTGGCAGGCAGATTCTCAACCACTGCGCCACCAGGGAAGCCCTAGGCTGATATATTTTAAAACCTAAATTAGATGGGTGATTTTCTAAGAAAATATAAATGAACAGAATTGACCAAGAAGTTTTAAATCCTAAGTAGATCATTAATAATAGAAATTTAAAAGACTGTCAGTAATCTGTAGACCTCCCCACCTCTAACTATGTGCCCTCCAGGAATTTTGTACAAATATATGTGCCCACCAAAAGTATGAGAGGATGTGTTTCTTCATTCCTTTGCCAACTATGGGTAGTATCAGTCTTTTAAATATTTGCTAATCTAATGTGTGAAAAAACTCATTGCTTTAAGTTGCATTTTTTAAATATTAGGTTTCAGAGATTGCTCTTTACATTTCCTGTTTTGAGAATTAGCTGCTTATATCCTCTGAAGGATATAATTTACATGCCCATTTTTCTCTGAAGAATTTTTCTTATTAATTCTTGAGCATTATTTATATTGCATTAATAGTGTAATAGCATTGTTGTGTACTCAACTTCTTTCTTTTTTCCATGCTAAGAAAGATGTCCCCAACCGCAAGATTATAAAAAAGTATTCTCCTTTTTTTTTTTTTTTAATACTTATTTAGGGTGGAGGGCAATGCATTTAAACACTTAATCCACATGGAATTTATTTTGTGTGTCTAGATATAATTTTATTGCCAAATGTTTAGCTAATTGTCAGTAGAGATTTTTAAGTAAGAAAGTGATACTCATAAATTAATTTATGAGAAGAAACTAAGCTGGACTCTCGTCACTTGGACTTGGTAATTAATAGCCGTGGTTCTTTGGAAATTTCTACCCAAAGCAACTAAAATACTATGCAAACACCTTATCAAAATGGAGAGATTGGAAGAGGAAACTAATTCTGACTGAAATATGAAGGAGTTTTATTGATTAAAGTTGAAGTTAGATCAAAACATCCAAGTGAAAATATCTAAAAACATAGCTACGTATGACCTCATGAGTATGTCATGAGTGGAATAAAGATTTTAGAGCCATCCATGTAAAAAAGGTGATCATAATCCTCACAAATACTAAAGCTAAGAGGAAAGATTTCAGAGAATGCAGAGAAGAAAAGAGAGTGAGAGGGTCACTTCCAGACCATAATTTTTCAAACCTGATAGAAAATCCTTTGGGACTTAAGTCATCTAGCTCTACCACCCTCTACAAGATTTTAATGATCATTTGCTAACCTTCCAGTTTTTCCTGTATATTAATTGAGGACTTTAGCTCTTGATTTTCTTTCTTTTCTACCCCAAACCCAGCCACTATCTGGGAACCTTACCATCCTGTTAGTTTCTTGACCTCGGTTCTAATGACAAGTACTTCCATTACATTTTAACTCTACAGTCTCATGGCCATACTTTGAATTTTGGCATTATTCAGATTCGTTATGTCTCTGCAATCTTTACTCATTCATGTATGAAAAGAAATTTTCTGAGGACCATTCTGCAGGCGCAATGCATTTTTGATTTGAGGGGGAGGATATATTAGAGTTATCATCTACCACACTTGCAGAAATAATTGACCAGTTCTGATTTTCTGATGGTGACTAATAGACAGTTATCACCTTAGTTCCTGCTTTTAGAAGTTCTAATCTTGCCTTTCAGAATTAAATCTACGTCAAAATGTTATTTTGGGGGCAGACAAGCTAGTAAGTTTTGGTACTGAAACGCCAGTTGCCAGTTTGAACTGTGCATAGCTAAAAACTTTTCACAAGAAAAGACTGTCTTTTGGTGCCATCGACTGTATTTCTAATTTTGACTCTGTCTTATCAATGTGTATCTCTGGTCCTAAACTTTAGTGGTTATAAGTAAATTAGCATAAACCCATTTTTCTGAAAGAAAAGCATCTTTCGGCAGGCACCTTGCTGGCAGCAGGTCGGCAATAACAATCTTCATACATGAAGAATAGCTGTATACGGTGATGTAAGAAAATACAGCCTTTTTCCTATATTAGAGATGTTTTCCTAAGTTCAGTTTCCATCTAAGAAGTCATTATTTAATTGAAAAGCTTTCTCCCCCCCCCCCCCGGGTCTCTATGATGGTTTGTCTGATCAATGAACACGGGAATGAATTTCACCTAGATTTTAATTAAACTAAAAAGTACTACAAAAAGCCTGAAACATCTCTGAGATGGTGGCAGTTACTTTTCCCCCAGTTGTAATAAGGCATTAACAGGTGAGTTTACTCTCACAATAATAGAAATTATAACAGAAGAAGCCAGCCAGTGTGTATCTCCTTTCAAGACGCTCTGCAACAGAAAGCTTAAATCATGGTAGCTGATAATGTGAGTTGACTTGTAGTCACTTCAATCTTTATGTGTAAGCCCAGTTGCAGAGAACAGAGTGGGTTGATTCACATCCAGGCGCTCAGGGATGATGAGATCATTAGAGGAAATGCCTGAGACTCTCCCACGGACTAAGGAAAGTGGATTGTTGTGGTTTACCGACAGCATCTGTAAATGAATTCAGCAACAATTCTATGTTCTAGCCCATGGTGGGTCCTCAGCACAAATTGTCACACACAGTGCAGACCTGTGAATTGTGGTTACTGATTCAATCTGTGGAGGCCAAATTAGCGTGACGGCACGGTTCTGACGGTTTGCACTTAGCGCTAGCCGTAGTGTGTGTAGCGCTGCACCAAACGTACAATACCCAGCGCCCACATTTTTGTTCGGACTGTCCACTGTTAAATGGAAATGACGCTGTTGGTCACCTTCCATTGTTCTTGTACCCCTGATTCAGTAACAGAAGATGTAAGAACTGAGAGCCCGAGAAGCTTTTTTCTCCAAATAAGGCTTCATAATCGACATGTATTTCAGTTTGCGTACATGAATAAACACATTGTTATAGCTTTCTTGAGATCCTTAACATACCATAAAAGTCACCTATTTAAAGCGTACAGTTAAGTGTGTTTTAGTGTATTCACCGAGTTGTGCAACCATCACCCCAATTTAATTTTAAGACATTTTCAACACGTACCATAAGCACACTATGTACATTAGCAGTCACTCATTTCTCCCAATCTCCCACCGCTGCCCCAGCCCCTGCCCCGGCTGTGGTTACTAATCTGCTTTCTGTCTCTATAGATTTCATTATTCTGGACATTTCATGTAAATGGAATCATACAACATGTGATCTTTTGTGACTGGCTTCTTTCACTTAATATTTTCAGAGTTCATCTACATTGTAGCATGTATTCATTCCTTTTTATGACCAAATCATATTCCACTGTATGAATGCTCATATTTCACTTATCTATTCATCAGTTACTGGACATTTGCATTTCTTCCACTGCTTGGCTACTATTAACAAAGCTGCTGTGAACATCCATGTACAAGTTTTTGTGTGGACGTATTTTACATTTCTTTTGGGCATATGCCGACGAATGGATATACTCTGGATAATACGGTTAACTCTATATTTAACCATTTGAGGAACTACCAGACTGTTACGCAAAGTATTGTTACCATTTTGCATTCCTAGCAGCAATGTGTGAAGGTTCCCATTTCTCCACATCCTTGAAAACACTTGTTGTCGTCTGTCCTTTTGATTTTCACCATCCTAGAGGGCTAACTAGATACATTTTGTTGAGAAAGAATTTATTTTTAGACTATTTTCTATTTTTAAATGTTTACCGTTTTATAGGCAGGAATGAACTTAATCAGAAAGATTGAAACTAGAAGCAGAAACACACACACCAAGGCTCCTCATTTAATCCGATGTAAACGTGTGTGCTTTACACCCAGCGGTGCATACCATGTCCTCTGGAAGTGCCAGAGGTTCTCAGACTCGTTCTCGGAAGGGACCGTCAACACTCCCGCGGCCTCTGCTCCACAGGGTGCTCCAGCCTCTGCTTCAACAGCTCCACCACTCACTTGCCGCTCATTGGCAACTTGTTTCATTTGTCTAAGGCTCCAGCTGGCAAAGGTTTTAAAACTTAAAAAGATCCAAAATCTGCCTGTACTAGATTTCCTGGCTCTGCTTCCAGTTCTGCTCTCTGAAGGCACAAAAGAGACCTAATCTTCTACCTCTCAGGTCCCCACTTCCTTCCCTGAAGTATTTCCCCTCAGGTCTTCACTCTTTGAACCATTTCTCACAGGTCATCCTTTCTACTCCCCTTTCCTAAGTTGACAGCTTCTGGGTCTATTTGTTGACATCCTGTTTTTAAGCATGTCCCTTTGAACTAAGCATGTTGTGCTTCAGATGGTGACAGAGGATCTATCATCTTCCTTTCTGTAAGCTAGAACATTTCTATGGCCTTACATATGTTTTACTCCTATTGAACTCACCAAAGCCATTAAACCTTTATTGCCACACTCTTCCTTGTAAGTTTTTGTTTTGTTTATTCTCATTTCTTAAACTGATAATACATGGTACAAAATTAAAAATATATAAAGGAGTATTTGATAAAGTGTCTTCCCTCTCCCGTTTCCCAGGCACCCATCTTTCTTTTCCAGAGCTACTCAGTGTGACTTGTTCTTGCATATCTTTACAGAGATTTTTAAAACACTTTATAGAAGTTTAATTTACATACCATAAAATACATCCATTTTAAGTATACAATTCAATTATTTTTAGTAAATTTACAGAGCTGTGCAATCATCACCACAATCCAGTTTTAGAACACTTCTGTTACCCAGAAAAGTCCCTTATACCTGTTTGCAATCAATCCACATTCCCAGCCCCAGACAACCTCCAATCTGCCTTTTTCCTTTTCTGCACATTTCACGTAAATAGAATTATATAATATCTAGTCTTTGCATCTAGCTTCTTAGCATGATGTTTTCAAGATTCATCCTTGTTATAGTGTGTACCAGTACTCCTTTTTATTGCTGGTTAGTATTCCATTGTATAGCTCTACCACATTTTGTTTATCCCGTTGCCAGTTGTTGGACATTTGGATTGTTTCATTTTTTTTCTTTTTCGGATAACGTGAATCATGCTGCTATGAACATTTTTGTAAAAGTTTTTCTGTGGACATATGTTTTCATTTCTTTTGCATATATACGTAGGATTGGAATTGCTGGGTCATATGGTAAGTTTATGTTTAGCTTTTAAGAAAATGCCAAAGGGCAAGCCCCACAAACAGCAAGAAAGTTGAAGAATGAGGTCAGCATTCAAAAATGGGGTCACATCTACAGCTGGGAAGGGGTGTACAGACAGGTAGAATGTAGATCCTGAGCCTTTAATAAGCACTACATTGGCTCAGTGCTCTCTGTTTTTAGACTCTATATAAGAACACCTAGGGCTTCCCTGGTGGCGCCGTGGTTAAGAATCGGCCTGCCAAGGCAGGGGACACGGGTTCGAGGCCTAGTCAGGGAAGATCCCACATGCCGTGCAGCAACTAAGCGCATGTGCCACAGCTACGGAGCCTGCATTCTAGAGCCCGTGAGCCACAACTACTGAAGCCCACGCGCCTAGAGCCCATACTCCGCAACAAGAGAAGCCACCGCAATGAGACACCCGCACACCGCAACCAAGAGTAGCCCCCGCTAGCCGCAACTAGAGAAAGCCCGTGCACAGCAATGAAGACCCAGTGCAGCCAAAAAAACTAATACATAAAATAAATAAGTTCAAAAAATAAACAAATTAAAAAAAAAAAACAGTACACCTAATGCAGGTGGGAAGGTGGGAGGGACACTGTAAAGGTCATCTATGCTACATGTACAAGAACCCCGAGAGCACACCAATAGGTACCACATTTTTCACTGCTGTAGCCGAGCATTCCTCCTGTACTACCACACTGTAGCACTCCCTTCCCTGATCTACTGCTATAGTCTCTTTGGAAGGTGTTTCAGAACTCTTGTTATGAGAGTGCCAGTTGAACTGTCCTCACTTCCTTCATTTATACCAGGATATAAGACCTTGTGGTCCGAGATCCTGTCCAGAGCAAGCAGGCTAAGACTCTGTCTTTGTTTCTATATTTCATCAGAAAGGGCTCTACTCCCTCTCTTAGTTCATGGTGTGAAGTGTTCTTAGCCTCTCAGGAAAGTGGGGAGAATTGGAAGGACTCTACATGAGAATGCTAGGCTTTGTAAAACACTTCAGTTTTTTAAAAATAAGACTCATTTTGTATTGGACTTATAACAATCCTATGAAATACAAAGAAAGCCAAGAATCAGTGACATGAAATGATCACCAGTAAGAATTACAACAGTCACCGCTTATCTCGTAGCATAGGGCATTGTCCATGATCCTTAAGAAGAGTTACTAGAAATGCCTCGCCCATCCTGCCCCTAAACACCAACACAGCAATCATGTACCTTGAACGGTACATGATTGCTGTGTTGGAGTTTAGCGGGAGCATCTCACTTACCAGGGACTGACTTTTACCTTGATTTCTTTGTAGTGATGGAGACTTCCCAGGTGATGAAAAATTCCCTGGGATTGCAACCTCCAAGCCAGACATTTTGTGTGACACAAACTCAAGAACTCCCCAAGCCCTGAAGTAGCAGAAATATTCAGATACTTAAGAGTAACCCAACACCTGAACTTGGGGACATTTCAGTGACAGCTCCAGCCCAGAGTGCCAGTCGTCTCCTGGCCCTGTCTCCAGCTCCAAGCCAGGGACAAATAGAGAGTAAGAACGTGGATGATATTAAAACCAAGCTTTCAAAGATTCTGGATGCCTAACACATCCCAAAAGAAAACCAAGATCCTCCACTACTCCCTTTAGAAATCCCTGATATTCACCAGCCGCTGGCCTACACCGATCCCCTCGGCCAAGAGAAGCAGCCTGGATCTGAAAATGCTGATCTGGGAAAGAACAGCCTGAGTCGTGAGGACCTAGGGACGCTTGAAAATGGGATCGAATCTAGCAGTGGTTTTGCAGACATTACTACACTGGCGGAGGATATTCACCTTCCCCAGCTCTTTAGTTCTTGGAAAGATCTTGATCAATCCCAAGGTTCCAACGGGATCAAAGCCAAAGATACCAGAGCCTTTAAGGTGAATCAGGTGCAGGAAAAGCCAAGTGTCATAAAGGTTCCCTCTGATCAACCCAGGAAGAACAAACAGAAAGCCTCTGAGCCTATCAGTGGTGCTCCCAAGGCCAAAATCCAGCCAAAGAATCCAGAGTGCCTGTTAGGGGGAGAAGTGGTTATATGCAACGCTGCAGTCAGTGACAGGGCTCCTGTGAACACGGCCAAGCACTCTAAAGGCAAACCTCAGAAAGCTGCATCCAGAAAGATCAGCAAAACTGAGAGCCATGGGCAGGAAAAGACCAAAAGGACCAGAGGAAGAAACAAGGCTGAAGAGAACAAGCAGTCAGGGAACAAAGTCAAGGCAGAAGAGAAGCCAACTATTCCCGAGACGAAGCGAAAGAAACACCAAACTGAGCTTTCAAAAGCCTCGAACCTCCCTTGGCGTGCGCATGCTGGAGTCTGTGAAGGTTCTTCATGCGCTGGGGAAGAAGGATGATAAGAAAACTGGGCTCTCTTCCTGTCGGGTCTTGGGAAATTCAAGCAACCCCAAAGACCCCCAGCCACCCCCAGCTATCCAGCCATGGCGGCATACCCCACGTGAGGGTAAGAGTGCTGAGAAAACTCAAGTCGAAGCCCAGAAACCAGACAGCAGTGCTGAAACAGAGTGTCCATCTCCATTCCAGTATGAGCTGCCTCCTCCTGAGACGGTCAAGTTGATACCTCTGCCTTTTTCTGCCTGGGACAAGCCTCAAGCTCGACCCGCTCCTCAGAGGCCACAGTCTCTGGCCTCACATCGGCCTGCTGTGGCTTACCGTGCCCAGCCTGGTTCTACTGACTCAGCTCAACCTGCTGCAGTCAATTCATCCCAGCCAGCTCCTGCCTCTCTGCCAGGTCCTGCCAAACCAGCTCAGCCAACTGTGACCAACCCAACCCAACCGGCTTGGACCAACCATACCCAGCCTAGTGTCCCCTCAGTCTGCTGCTCCTAGGCCTGCACCCTACAAAACTTCATCTGGCGCTTCTCTCCAGCGCGAGCCTGTTCCCCCTGCTGTGACTAAGCGCCAGTCCCCACCCAAGCTCCAAACCCAACTTCTATGCCAAGACTTCAGCAAGCAACGAATTCCATGGAGGGAACCCAATGTGCCTGAGCCAGTCATGTCAAAGCCCATCGAACAAGAGCAGAGGCCAGAGCGAGAGGCCATGAAGAGGCGGGCTCAACAACGGGAGAATGCTGCCAGATACACCTCTTCGGGGAAGCTGCAATTTTTCACTGAGAGGGACAAAGAAATGGAAATTGCTGACTACTACGGATACGTCAGGTGACAGCTGCTAGGATTCTTGGTGCCACTTTGGCTACCAGCGGTTCTTCCATACATAGGTAAGATAGGTATAGAACTGAATAAGTGAATGGAATACCATTAATAGATGAGTAATAAACCTTTCGAATTTTGAGATGCTGCTAACTGGGGCGTGAGAAAGGAAGGCCTGAAAGTTGGATGGGAGAATGAAGGAAAGGGGTAAAAACTGAGGAAAGAGGAAGGAACTTGGCCCAGGTCTAGGAAGGCCAAAAGAGATGTATGGATTTAGGAAAGGAAGCAGGAGTGAGGATGAAATGGCAGAAGTAAAAAGCAGGGTCAGAGGTCTGGGTTGAAAGAACACAATTGGAGTAGAGTTGAAGGTGACAGGAGATGAGTCTAGGTTTACTAGGAGAAATAGAAACAAAGTCTCTCGGGGAGGTTGGCCTTAAGTCTCACAACCACCAGATAGGTATTTCAGAAAACAAGAGGTTCACGACACATCTCTGAAAGGTTTGAGTTGCCCTATTCAGGTGTGATTATAGTGGGGGAATAGGGAAATCTACCAGAGAAGTGGCTAGGGCTCAGAGTTATCCTAGGGGCAGCTGACGACAGGGGCAGAGCCAAGGGAACTGCTGCATCAGGAGGCCCACGAATAGGGCCTGGTATGTAAATCACGATGTACTCAACACCTAAGCACGAGGGGAGCGAATGCACTATTCAGTTAACCTTGGCAACGACGGGCAAGGCCGGTATTCCTGTGCCACTTCACTTACAGAGGTGCAGCAAAGGGCTGAGGTCACATCCCATGTGGAGGTACAAGGACTCAACTTGAGGCCCAAATGCCTCTGAAGTCCTCTGTATTTGCAGATGCCCGTAGGCGGCCAACCTGGCTTTCAGAGCACAGCATCCTGAGGTTACTGGTGGACGAGATCAAACTTCTGCACGCGCCTAAATATTAACTTGAGGGGCTTCCTCCATTGAGCAGGGCACGTGCCGCCTTTTGTAAACATCACCATCAACTGAAACGCATGAGAAAAAATCCGACGGAAGCGTCCACTCTCACGGGTGAGAGTGGTGGGGGCACGCGCACTGGGCAGCAGCTCCAACAGCCACAGGACGCAGGCGCCCAGGGGTTCAGAGGCTCCCTGGGAGGCCTCGTGGGGCAGCTCGAGGGAGTGACGATGGGAGAGAGCGGCAGGGGTGGGCGTGAAAAGGAATGCAGTGGGGAGAAGGGAGAGATGGAGACAGTGGATAGTGACTATGGGAAAACGGGCAATTTTCATTTTCAAAATTATTTTTTTGAGATGTCATTCACATGCCATAAAATTCACCTTCTGAAACTGCAAATTCAGTGTCATTTAGTACATCCACAAGCCTATGCAACCATCACCGGCATCTAACCCATCACGTTTTCATCACCCCAAAAAGAAGCCCCCTTAAGCATCAGCAGGCACTCTTCATCCCCTCTTCCTTCAGTCCTGGCAACCATTAATTTGCTTTCTGTCGCTATGGTTTTTGCCTTTTCTGGACATTTCATGAAATAATACAAATGTGACCGCTGTCTCTGGCTTCTTTCACTTAGCATAATGTTTTCAAGTTCGTCCATGTTGTAGCATGTGTTAGTACTTCATTCCTTTTTATGGCTGTATAATATTTCACATATACACCACATTTTAAAAATCCATTCATCCACTGATGGGCATTTGGGCTTTTTTCACTAATAATGTCCATTTTTTGAGAGTTTATTCTGTGCCAGGCAGCACCAGGCTAAGTTACTGACCTTACTTCACAGATAAAGAGGCTTGGAGAGTGTGAAGAGTTTGCCCAAGATTAAGAGCTAGCAATTGGGGGAACTGGGGTTTGAACTCAGGCAAACTTCACAGGTAATAGATTCACATGACAGAACACTAGAAAAGGTACACAAGGGTATTCAATGAAAAGTGACCCTTTTCCCCACGTTCCCCAGCCACACATTTCCCTCCTCAGAGACATCTGCTTTGGCCGTGCTGTGGATCCTTCCAGAGAAATATTTATACCCCAACATTTATGTATCACAATTTACTGACTAATCTGTCCCACTGATTTGAAATGTCACTTTTATGGTATAACAGATTCTTATACATACATATATATATATATATATATATATATATAAATGTATTTATTTATTTATTTTTGGCTGCTTTGGGTCTTTGTTGCTGTGCGCAGGCTTTCTCTAGTTGCGGCAAGCGGGCTTCTCATTGCGGTGGCTCCTCGTGTTGCCGAGCACGGGCTCTAGGCGCGTGGGCTTCAGTAGTTGTGGCACACAGGCTCAGTAGTTGTGTCTCACGGGCTTAGCTTCTCCACGGCATGTGGGATCTTCCTGGGCCAGGGATCGAACCCATATCCCCTGCATTGGCAGGAGGGTTCTTAACCACTGCACCACCAGGAAAGCCCCTTATACGTATTTACTCTTTTCAGAGCTGTCCTGACTCTTTTTTGCCTATCTGTTATGTTTGCCATTTCTCTAAAATTCTTTTTATCTTCTTTTAGATTTAAAAAAATTTTTTCCTCTTCTTGTTTGTTTCTCTTAAGGCATTATCCATTATGTTCATTCACTCGTATTATTTTATTTAATTTAATTAATTAACTTATTTATTTTTGGAGGTGTCGGGTATTAGTTGCAGCACGTGGGCTCTTTGTTGCAGTGCGTGGGCTCTTCCTTGCGGCTCGTGGGCTCTCCAGTTGTGGCGCGTGGGCTCCAGAGCACGTGGGCTCAGTAGTTGCGGCGTGCGGGCTTAGTTGCCCTGCAGCATGTGGGATCTCAGTTCCCCAACCAGGGACCGAACCTGCATCCCCTGCATTGCAAGGTGGATTCTTAACCACTGGACAACCAGGGAAGTCCCCACTCTTGTATTATTTTAAATTTAGTCCTCACTTCTGAAACTTTTTTCTTTTATTTTGAATTCTGTCTTGAGTTCTATCATCTTACCTAATTCTGGTTTATGCTGTTCTTTCATCTTTTTTTTATTATGGTAAAATATACATAAAACAAAATTTATTATTTCAACCATTTTCAAGTATACAATTCAGTGACATTAAATACATTCACAATGCTGTGCAACCATCACCACTGTGCAAATTCAAAATAATTATGTCAAAAGATTGAGCAGGACATCAGAAAGATGGAGGCAGCAGCATAGTTTCTGAATCTCTCCAAACCCTTTCATGGAAGAAGATCAACTAAAACCAAACACCCATAGGTGGCATTTATCAGCATTTACCATTTCCAGAACTTTTTCACCATCCCAAACAGAGACTCTATAGCCACTAAACAATAACTTCCCATTCCCTCCTCGATCCATGTTCTTTCATCTTTCGCATTGTTTTTCCTAACGTCTTTTAGCCTACTTTGAAATAATAGGTTACAGTTTTGATCTGTTTTGTGGACCTGTCTTTTCCAACTTGATTTTATTGTCTGAAGACATGCTATTCTGCTCCTTATTCTCTTTTTTCTTACACTACCTCTGTACGGGATTTGATCCCAATCCTTTTCTGTTACTGATTTTTGGGTGAAAAAAGTTTTACAGCACTTTGAAAAGGTGGTGCGAGGCCATGTGGAAACATGTTCTTCATGGCTGTTTCATCAATGCTTCACTTATACTGCTTTGGAATAACTGTTTTCCAGGAGGCATAAACCAGTGGGCTTTATCATTGGACAGAGTGCAGAGAAAGGACCCCACGAAAGCTGATCACCTTAGCAGAAATGACTTAGTTATGATTTCACCCAAGATTGGTCACAAACCAGCCTGGGAAACTCAAGGAACCAGAGACAAGGCATAATGCCATCTTTCCTTCTCTCTGCCTCAGCTCTCAAGGATTGGTCACCTCCATGTTATTAGTAACTATTATTTGGTTTCTGTTCATAATTACTATCAGAAGACACAGCACTTAGGGGCCTAATTACACTGCCCAGCTACGCACCATTCTTCTTCATTTTGGCTTCCTGTCCACCAGCAGGAACCTGATTTAGTTTTGTTCTCCCTTCACCACAGCCCAGTAATTTTTGTGCATGACTCTCAGTCTCACCAGAATCTGTATCTCTCACTCTGCCCCAACATTCCACCCCATCATTCGCTCCCTGAAGTGTACTCTAGAAATTTCGGTCAACTCGATATTTTACCACTGTTCACCATCTCTTATGAAACCAGAAGACGAGCAGCTTTCTTATGGAATGATGGAGAACTTGTAAAGATAAAACACCAGTCTGCAGGAGAAAGGGAAGAAGAGAATGATGGAAATCGTTTCTGGAAAACTAGTTTTACATTACGTTTTGTTTGTTCCTGGTAAAGAAACTGAAATCTTCTAAACATTAAAAAAAAAACTAAACCACTAAATTCAATAATACAGGAATATAACTTTTAAAAAAAATTTCTTTGGCTGCGTAGCACGTGGGATCTTAGCTCCCCAACTAGGGACTGAACCCAGGCCTGCTGCATTGGAAGCGCAGAGTCTTCACCACTGGACGACCAGGGAAGTCCCAGGAATATAACTTTTAAAGGAGAAGTTATAAACCCCTTGGTTACATGAACTGGAGATTTTTAGTGAGAAGTCATGTATTTTAAATGACTTGGAGCTTTAAAGGAAGGAAGGAAGGAAGAAAAAGGGACTTCCTTGGTGGGGCAGTGGATATAATATCAAAAGTAAATTAATTAATTAAATAAATTTAAAAAAGAAAAAAAATGCTGAAATCCACTGACTAATTATTCAGGCTATTATATCTTGCTATTTCCAGATACATCCCTTTATAAACTTTTGGTAAAAGGTTATCGTATATCAGAACAAATGAATTACAGACTTTTCTATTTTTCCAAAATTTGAGAAATTCCCTTACATTTCTCCCTTCAAATTTTATAACAAGGGAAAAGTAGTGACAACCCTTATACTTACATTCAATTGCATCATCTGGCCACATGCCTTCTACATCAATCAAATATCTACAAAACAACAAAATTCGAGTCATTTGTAAATAAAAAGGAAAGAAAATCAAGTTTTTACAAAAAAGGGTCCAATTGTGCTTTACAAATATAGATAGAAAAATCCTAAGAAAATATCAGCATATCTAATCAATAATTATTAAAGAATGATATATACCATGACTACAAAAAGGCTTTATTCCGGAGTTTCCCTGGTGGCGCAGTGTTGAGAATCTGCCTGCCAATGCACGGGACACGGATTCGAGCTCTGGTCTGGGAAGATCGCACATGCCCCGGAGCGACTGGGTCCGTGAGCCACAACTACTGAGCCTGCGCGTCTGGAGCCTGTGCTCTGCAACAAGAGAGGCCGCGATAGTGAGAGGCCCGCCCACCGCGATGAACAGTGGCCCCCGCTTGCCGCAACTAGGGAAAGCGCTCGCATAGAAACAAAGACCCAACACAGCCAAAAAAAAAAAAAAAAAAAAAAAAAAAAAAGGCTTTATTCCAAGGACCAAGGATGCAAGGATAACGCAACTTTAGAAAATCTATTAATATAGTTATTTACATTAATACAACAATTTAATTAATAAATGAAAGAGAATAAAATACAGGACCAAACTGGCAGATGTTAAAAAGTTATCTGATAACATACAACGGGTCAGTTTCGGTCAAAATGCTTTGTACACTAAAAACAGGAGACTTAATATGACAGAGTATTCATCAAGAACCAACAAATAACAAAAGACAAATTAGGACAAATATTAACATCATATCTAAAAAAACCCCATCTAACCAACCATAGGAGCCAGAAACTTAGGCATCACCATCACTGACAGCTATTTCTCCCTCACCCTCATCCTCAACCCACCACCAGTGCTGACAATGATACTGCCTACATACCTCTAGAATCTGTCCACATCTTTCCACCAAAATGACCACCATACCCTGGTCCAAGCCACCATTATGCCCAATTTCTACACAAGTCTCCTAACTTGTTTCCTCGCTTCCACTCTTTCTCCCTGCAGTGTATTCTCCACTCGGTAGCAAAACGATAGGTTGAAAATGCAACTGGGTATGTTCCACACACTCACCTTCAACAAAAAAAAGTTCAATGGTTTTCTATTACTCTTCAAGTCTGAAACCTTAAACATAAGCCTGCACGATCGAGCTCCTACCCACACTTGCAGCTCCATTATAATGACATGCTCCCCCAACGGCCCCACCTTCCTGGCCAGTTCCTCCAACACAGCATATGCTTTCCTCTTATAGGGTCTTTTGCTATTCCTTATGCTCAGAAATCTCTCCCCAACGTCCCTATCGGGTTAATACCTACTCATCCTTCAGATATCAGCTGAAACATCCCTAAACCTTCTCTAATCTCCATGATGAGATCAAATCCTCCCTAAAATATGCTCTCATGGTACCATGTCCCTCTCCTTGGCACTTGTCAGAGTTGTAATTCTACATGCAGAGTGTGATACTTGAATATCTATTCCCTCTCTGGACTGCTAGAATTCACAAAGGGCAGGTCAAGTCTCCTCACTCACAAAATTTCTCAAGTCTTTTTGCTAGCACCCAGCACAGTGCTTAAACATAACAGATGCTCAATAAGTATTTCCTGCACGAACAACCATACATTGGTACAGTGTAGCAACACCCACAAAAAGCATAAGGGCATAAACTCCTTGATGCAGAAGTCCCATTCTGAGTGAAGTTAACTGAGACAAAGCATATATATTCAAAGATGTTCACACAGGAATGTTCATTACTTTGACGTTTTATAATATCAAAAACTTCTGACTTGTACATGTTCATCAGTAAGCAAAGGAACAATGCAGCCTTAAAAAAATAATAAATAAACCAATCAACAGACAAAGGATTAATCTCCAAAATATATAAATAGGTCATGCAGCTCACTATTAAAAACACAAACAACCCAATCAAAAAATGGGCAGAAGACCTAAATAGACATTTCTCCAAAGAAGACATACAGATGGCCAAGAGGCACACGAAAAGCTGCTCAACATCACTAATTATTAAAGAAATGCAAATCAAAACTACAATGAGGTATCACCTCACACCGCTTAGAATGGGCATCATCAGAGAATCTACAAACAGCAAATGCTGGAGAGGATGTGAGGAAAGGGAACCCTCTTGCACTGCTGGTGGGAATGTAAACTGATACAGCCACTATGGAGAACAGTATGCAGGTTCCTTAAAAACTAAAAATAGAATTACCATATGACCCAGCAATCCCACTACTGGGCATATACCCAGAGAAAACCATAATTCAAAAAGACATATGCACCCCAATGTTCACTGCAGCACTATTCGCAATAGCTAGGTCACGGAAGCAACCTAAACGCCCATCGACAGATGCACGGACAAAGAAGATGTGGTACGCATATACAATGGAATATTACTCAGCGATAAAAAAGAACGAACTTGGGTCATTTGTAGAGACGTGGATGGACCTAGAGACTGTCATACAGAGTGAAGTAAGTCAGAAAGAGAAAAACAAATATTATATATTAATGCATATATGTGGAATCTAGAAAAGTGGTACAGAAGAACCGGTTTGCAAGGCAGAAATAGAGACACAGATGTAGAGAACAAACGTATGGACATCAAGGGGGGAAAGCGGGGCAGGGCGGGGGCCGGTGGTGGTGAGATGAATTGGGAGATTGGGATTGACATATATACACTAATATGTATAAAACAGATAACTAATAAGAACCTGCTGTATAAAAAATAAATAAATTTTAAAAATTCAAAAATAAATAAATAAATAAACTAATTAATTAAAAAAAAAAAAAAAAAAAAAAGAATGAGGTTGGGAGACTGTCAAAACAGCACACAGATCACACACTCAAGTCCCGGAAGATGGGGAACTGCCTTAAGTCCCCCACTTCGGATGACATCTCCCTGCCTCACAAGTCTCAGTCCGACTGGGCTAGCTTTGGCAAGGGGACGGAGCTGGATCAGGAGCTGCTGCTGCCATATCTGGATCAAGTTCCAGTTTTGGTCTCTCATCCAACACCTAGTCAGACTCGCCTAGCACCTCAGCTGAGAGGAGCAAATTAGGATAGCTCAAAGAATAGGCCTCATACAGCATCAGCCTGAAGGAGTTTATGACCCTGGAAGAAACGGATCAGAAAAAAGGATCCGGGGGACTTCCCTGGTGGTGCAGCGGCTAAAGACTCCACACTCCCAATGCAGGGGGCCCGGGTTCGTTCCCTGGTCAGGGAACTAGATCCCACATCCATGCCGCAACTAAGAGTTTGCATGCCACAACTAAGGAGCCCACCGACTGCAATTAAGACCCGGCGCAACCAAATAAATGAATAAATAAAATAAAACAAATATTTAAAAAACAGATCGGGGAGTGTGTGATCTGTATGATGCACTTTGTTTATGAGAACCCAATTTGATTTCTGCTGTGTATGCAGATCACCTGGGCTGTACAGATGACTGGCTGATGAGATCCTTCACGTGCCCCTCCTGCATGGAGACAGTTGATGCAGCACTGCTTTTGTCCTACGAGACTAACTGAGCCAGTGTCTCTCACCTGACTTCAAGTGAACCATCATTTTTGGTGGTTTTGATCTTTTGTCGTTGAGCCCAAAGAGCCAGGGATTAGGAATTAAGATCATGCATGAAAGTTTCCTAAAAATTCCTGAACGGCTGCAGATGTTGGGGAAAAGCACGTGATATTTTAGAAATTTAGGGGGAAAAAGTAGGATGGTATTTTTATGTAAAGCCTTCACCCCGTGTTGAAAAATATAATTGTTATTTAGATCTTGTTATTCCTCCAGTACATAGGAATTGTGTAAAGTGTTACAGCAGCTATATATGTTTCAATTGTGTGTCAAAGATTAGGATAAAGATAGTGGTTGTTTTTCCTAAGTGAGATAACTTTCTTCTTCCCCCTACCCAAATTCTTTTCTGAAGTTGCTGGCATTTGGGTCAAGGTTTTATTAAAAGCCACATTTTAGAACACTGGCACAAAAAAAGGAGTTTTAAGCTGGTTTGCATAGTTCTTTTTTTGTTTTAGAATAAACATAGAGCACTTATTTTTTACTTTATAGGAACTCTACAAGTTAAGGTCCCATTGTTCTTTTGCTGTGATTGTTGTTACTACTGATGTTGCTGTTTTCTGTCTTTGCTGGTTCTTTCTAATCTACCATTTGTCATTATTGGCATATGATCATCTCAGGGTCACAAGATGGCTGCTGTAAAACCAAATATCATATTCTCACAAAACAAGGAGGAAGCAGAAAAAGAGCCCAAATGGTCATTTTCCTAATGCCTATTTATCTTTTGTCAGAGAAAAATATCATTCTCATAAGCACAATAACAGCCTTCCCTTAATTACTCATTTGCCAAAACAGACTGATATGACCATTCATAAGACAATTCATGGCAAAGAGGGATATGATAATGATTGTCTTAGCCTAACAAGGATTTATCCACTCAAGCTGAATGCTTCACTCCTCAAAAAAGTCATAAAGTTCTATGAGCAAGGAAGAACTACTAAGTGACTGTTAAGTGAACCATCAGAATTGTTTGTCCAAGACCATACGATTCTTTCTTTCCACTGGAAATGGAATTCATTGCCTTAGGTCTTTTTAAATAGTGTACTATTACTGTTGGGGCTGGCTCTGTGCTTGAAAACCAGCTGAAAACCAGTTATAACCTGTTACAAGTGCTGTATCTGTTTGCAGTTAAGAAATGCAGAATTCAAAGTGATCTCCTAGCTTGTAGGCAAACTGAGATTCACTGTCCCTCTTCTATAAAAAAAATGAGCTAATGTGTCCAGAAACTAACTCTAGTAAAGTGGGGTTTAACATTACCCTTTCTTATGAGTTTCGTCAAATTATTTTGGTGGTTAACATGGTGATAATTAAAAGTCAAGGTAAATTTTAAATATTAAGAATTCTGATGTATGGAGCTTGACTTATGCCACCATGCTTATGTAAAAATGAAAGTGGCACCATGGTTAAACTGAGAAAAGTTTCTCAGTTGTAACAATTTTGATTTATTCTTTCCTGTGACCTCCTTCCCTGTTGTCTTGAAGCACAGCAAAAGGATACTGCATGTCTTCTTACGGTAGTGCTGAGGTTATTGAAGTTATATAAAACACATCTCAGTCTCTGTTTCTTGGAAGGAAAGTCCTGCTAGTTGACTGACAATTCTAAGCAGGGAGAATTTAGAGAAATGTGTTTCATGTTTCGCACACAAATGAAGAATCTGTATAATCACGACTTCACAGCTGTGATCTCAAAAAAGAAGGAATTTCTCTCTTTCTATTTTTCTTGCACATAACGTAAGAACACTCTGAATCTCTAAGCTTCTGAAGCGTTAGTAGAGATGGTCTAGTAAAGATGTAGTTGTAATGTTTTACCCATTTAGCATGTGTTTATTTTTCCTTATGTACTCCAAGGTGACATATTTGTTCAGCTCAGTGATATTACAGCTAAAAAAATCATTCATTAGTAAAAGGAGAAGCAATCTCAACCTAACAAATCAGAAGTGTTTCTTATTATTTTATATTGAGTTGAATATTTGACTCTTAACACTTTTTGCTACATACAAAACACAAGTCCCTTGAAGGGTTCTTCATAAGTGCATTATACAAGGATTTAGTATGTCATAAGCACTTAAAGATTTGACATTCAACTGTAGTAGTATCCATGTTGGTTACTTTTCTTACGAGCCCCATGATGAGTTGGAGAAACACTGAAAGAATTAGAGTATCAGGTTCTATTAAATTGTTACATGTATCTTGCTTAAGTTTGTGCTCATTTATTTATATCCAACTACATAAAGCAAATTTGGAGGAAAAAAAAGAATAATAAATAAATAAGAATGAGGTCTCCAAATATTGTCAGAGGAAGATGTCCTCCATATATTAAATTATAAACCAGAATGTCTAAAACACTATACCATTAAATCACATGTACAGTCAGTTCTGTATATCCAACGGTTCCATAACCTGCAGATATGGAAGCCCGACTGTACTACACCATTTTACATACGGGACTTGAGCATCCGAGGATTTTCGGATCCATGGGGAGTCCTAAAACCAATCCCCCTGCAGATACCAAGGGACCATTGTATATGCTTATATCTGCATTTTTTACGTCTGAAAAAATATGTGCTAAATTATTACTGGTGGTAACATCTGAGTAGGGGGCAAAATTGCCTTCCACTTCATACACTTCTCTGACTGCATTTTTTGCATTCAGCTTACATTAGCTTACATTACTATTGTAAACAGAACAATTTAAACATGCTCTGCCTCTTGGGGTTGGCAACTCACCTGCACATGAGGTAGCCAGTCCTGTTGAAACCATGGGTACAGTGGACACCAAGAAGTCTGTCTAGAAAACAGGGAATATGGAATTAAGTAAGCGAAGTAGATACACTAAAAACAAGTTAGACAATTTTCTCAAGAGTAGCCTTTATTAGTTACCACAACACTACCACTATCCTGAAAAGGAAAAACTCTGAAGAAAAGAGTGTTTTTGCAGGAACGTACTATAAAGAATTAACTACTATACAGTCAAAATTCATTGTCTCTGGGAAATTTTGCATAGCCTCCAATCAGATGCAATAGTGTGGACTGGAGAATGCCCATCAGGAACTGATCTGACTACAGAAAAAGGGAGTGGAAAAAAAAAACAGGCTATCAGAAGAACAGAATTTGTTTCTGAGTGAAACAAATGGAATGCCTTCACTTTTAATGCTCAATAATAAAAAGAACAAACGGTTTCTGAAGGGCTCTTGGGGTCCCCCAAAGCACTTCCATTCCTTCTCTCCTTCACTGCTCCTCACACGCCACGGGTTTATGTGCCTGTGGAGTTCTCGGGTTAAGTAGCACTGTTCTTGTTTCACAATGAAAAAGTAAGGCTCGAGACGTAAGCCCAAGCTGCACAGCAGGCAAACAGAAAAAAGACTAGAATCGAGTCTCAGATTTTTCCAACTATGCCACAGTATTTTGTGGTCCAGGACTTAAAAAAAATTATATGAGAGAGTAAATAAAAAACAACAACATGTAGCTGATCGCTGCAAAAGCTATGTCTGTGACTAGGTGGTGTCTGGCATTCGTCATCTCCTGCCTGGATTACTACCACCCTACAATTCTAACAATCTCTTCTATTTCAACTGATCCTCCATATGGAAGATGTTCTCTCTCTAAAATATAAACTTGGCTGGATTGCTCTGTTGCTGAAAAATCTGTTGTAGCAATGCAACTTCCCTAACACGAAGCGTCTGCAACTTCTCCAGAGTCCCTGCTCCTGCCGTCAGTTCGGCATCGGCTACCGGTACCTCTTTCCAGACACTCATGGGTAGTGCCTACCTTTACCAACATTCTAGCACGACTATGTTACCTGGAGTTACTGACCACAGCCAGATCTCCACTTCAGCTCCTTCCTATCTAGCTGTTCTTGAGTGGGACATCACAGGAAGCACTGAAAAGAATTCCTCTTCACTCGGAGACTTTACTCTGGCACTCACTGACCGGCACCCAGCTGCTTCCTCCATGTTTATGGCAGCCCAGTATGATAAAACTTCAGATGCCAATAACATGGTCCCTCTATATCCATCACTTACTGCCAGGCTTGCTTAGGTAACACCATCTCAGATTCCAAATCAGGAGCATAGCCGCCTGTCACTTCCCTACCAGGAAGGAAGCCAGGTATATTACTATAACCAAGGCACACTGGGGTCTTCACTGTATGGAGAACTTGGCTCCTGCCCGCAATCCTATGGCTCCGCGTCATACACAGGAAGTAGGGCCTCTGCGCAACCAGAAATGGGAATGGGACTGAAGGAGATTCAGCCCGCAAATATCCGACCACCAGCTTCCACCTCTGCAATCTGCCACCCTGTGTCTGCTCAACGCATCACAGAAACAAGTTTTCAAGGTGAGTATACAAACGGCAGAGCAAGTTGAAGAATGAGGTCGGCATTCACAAACGGGGTCAAATCGACAGCTGGGAAGGGGTGTAGAGACAGGTAGAATTTAGATCCTGAGCCTTTAATAACCACTACCTTCTCTCAGTGCTCTCTGTTTTTAGACTCTATGTAAGAACAGCTAGGGCTTCCCTGGTGGCGCCTGCCAATGCAGGGGACACGGCTTCGAGCCCCGGTCTGCGAAGATCCCACATGCCGTGCAGCAACTAAGCGCATGTGCCACAACGACTGAGCCTGCATTCCAGAGCCCGTGAGCCGCAACTACCGAAGCCCACGCGCCTACAGCCCATGCTCCGCAACAAGAGAGGCCACCGCGATGAGAAGCCCGCACACCGCAACCAAGAGTAGACCCCGCTAGCCGCAACTAGAGAAAGCCCGTGCACACCAATGAGGACCCAGTGCAGCCAAAAAAATAAATACGTAGAATAAATAAGTTCAATCAATCAATCAATCAATAAACGTAAATTAAAAACAAACAAACAAACAAAAAAACAGAACACCTAATGCAGGTGGGAAGGTGGGAGGGACACTGTAAAGGTCATCTATGCTACATGTACAAGAACCCCGAGAGCACACCAATAGGTACCACATTTTTCACTGCTGTAGCCGAGCATTCCCCCTGTACTACCACACTGTAGCACTCCCTTCCCTCGTCTACTGCTACAGTCTCTTTGGAAGGTGTTTCAGAACTCTTGTTATGAGAGTGCCAGTTGAACTGTCCTCACTTCCGTCATTTATACCAGGATTTAAGACCTTGTGGTCCGAGATCCTGTCCAGAGAGCAAGCAGGCTAAGACTCTGTCTTTGTTTCTATATTTCATCAGAAAGGGCTCTACCCCCTCTCCTAGTTCATGGTGTGAAGTGTTCTTAGCCTCTCGGGAAAGTGGGGAGAATTCAAAGGACTCTCTATGAGAATGCTAGGCTTTGTAAAACATTTCAGTTTTTTAAAAAGAAGACTCATTTTGTATTGGACTTAACAACAGTCCTATGAGATACAAAGAGAGCCAAGGATCAGTGACATGAAATGATCACCAGTAAGAATTACAACAGTCACCGCTTACCTCGTAGCATAGGGCACACTGTCCATGATCCTTAAGAAGAGTTAGTAGAAATGCCTTGCCCATCTTGCCCCTGAACCCCTTGAAAGGTACACGACTGCTGTGTTGGTGTTTAGGGGGAGCATCTCACTTACCCGGGACTGACTTCAACCTTGATTCCTCTGTAGTGATGGAGACTTCCCCGCTGATGAAAAATTCCCTGGGATTGCAACCTCCAAGCCAGACCGCTTTCCTATGGAATGACAGAGAACTTCAGAGAACTTGTCAAGATGAAACACCAGTCAGTCTGCGGGAGAAAGGGAAGAAGAGAACGATGGAAATCGTTTCTGGGAAACTATTTTTACATTATGTTTTGTTTGTTCCTGGTAAATAAACTGAAATCTTCTTAACATTCAAACAAAATCTAAACCACTAAATTCAACAACACAGGAGTATAACTTTTGAAAAAAATTTCTTTGGCTGCGCAGCATGTGGGATCTTAGCTCCCCAACCAGGGATTGAACCCACGCCTGCTGCATTGGAAGCGCAGAGTCTTCACCACTGGACCACCAGGGAAGTCCCAGGAATAGAACTTTTAAAGGAGAAGGTATAAACCCCTGGGTTATATGAACTGGAGATTTTTAGTAAGAAGTCAATAGATCTTTTGTTAGGCACATTTTATGTTAGGCTGTCTCCCTGCACAGGACGCAGGCGCCTTGAAAATGGAAATCACATCCCTCTATAGTACGTCCCTCTTCTTTCTGCTTTGCAGTTTGCTGCTCCACTTGTTCAACCCCACCTAGTAATAACCTATACTTCCCTTGTTCCTGTTTTCCCATCTGGAAAACAGACAAAAGGCAACCAAACAACGCAAAGGTCTCAACAAATAAGGGATACCCAAAACCAGAGATGGCCAGAACTTCTGTATCCCTCATGAAACCTAGCCCGGTGTTCAATACTTAGGTATCATTAATACATGCGTGTTGACTGAAACAGTTGAAACGCAATTCTTCCACTTCCCAGTTTAGTTTTAGTCCTCATACAAAACCTGATCATCAAATTCCTTAATGCTAGGAATCACAGTGAAAAATAATTTCTCAACTGACTTCTGTCAGATGAGTGAGAACTAAGGTTAATTCAGTGTATCTGAAGCATAGAAAGTGAGGGCAAACGTGGCACAAGATGGGGCTAGAGAAGCAGAGAGGATTCTAGAGCACGCAGAGTCTTAAAGGCCACCAGTGTGTTTTCTATTCTCAAAACAATGTTTGTGAGCGATGTTTATGAGCAATGTTCCAACTTGCTTTGAAGCTTTCTTGTGTGAAGAATGGATTGGAGGGAAACAAGATATATGGACACTAGTTAGGACCTAATCGCAACAGACAGGCAAGTTCAGTATTAGGATGTTGAGGGAGAGCTGACAGATTCCAAAGAAATTCAGGAGATAAACTGAAGCGGGCTTCATGGGGTATGAGATGGAGGAAAGGAAGGTCTTAGGGAATTAAAGGGTTTACTGCACACATGAGCAGAGTCTCAAAATTAATCATTTGAATGTACAGAGGGGGATCGATCTCCCAAATGACACCGGTTAGGAAGCAACGGTACGCCCTGTAGAATTCCTAGAGACAGCACAAATCAACTGTTTCGATGGAAAATTCGGCGGGACCCTTGATTTCCATGGGAATATAGAGAAAAGAGACACTGATCTGGCTTGCAGGTATTTAGGAAGTTGTTAGCCTGACATCACATACTAGTCTCATGTAAGTAGGCCGTCTGAAGTATGAAGCTTAGGGGAAAAACCTTGAAGAAAACTTAAAAGCTTAAGCCACACCTCTATACTACACCACCTTTCACAGTTTCTTCTCAGATAAGCAGCATCCCCATCAGTGAAGAAACTCACATCCCATAATAGGAACAACAGGCCTAAAAATAAAATGTGTGTCTTTGGAGGTCCCATCTATGCGATATCTTCCTGGTACCAGAAAAGTCCCCAGGAAGATCGATCTTTGCACCCCTGAAAGCTTACCACCAAGGAAAATGACTAGGTCCATAGATTTCCTCCCTCAAACCAGCCTACCTCACACATAAATCACTAGCAACTCAGCCCTTAACTCACATTATCACAGTCACAAGAGTGGTTAGGGAGAAAAGCACTAACCAGGGGAACTAACACAGAGGCAATCCAGGCCAAGCTGGGCTGGTGGCAGATATCTGCTCCTTACGCTCGGGTGCATAATGCGACTCACCACAATGCCTTTTTCACAGACCCTTTTTAAAGTTTCTCCACAAAATCCAACAGCTCAAGTTAGTTCATGACGCTTCAAGGTAAACAATCGTCAAGAGAAAAACATGCAATATGTCTTACAATGTTGGATTCCTTACAAATAGGACAAGGAAATAACCATGTAGACAAAACCAGAGCATTTGAAAACATCTGCGTTCTACAAACATACCAGTGAATGCTATAAATAAGGTAATATGACATAAAACAAAATGAAAACTAGATGTGAGACTGTTCTCTTCAGTGTACAGACTTCATGGCAGTTGCTGCACGATCTAGCTACTTATATCTACAACTCTCTGTTCTGTTAATACAAAATGAGGCCCAAGTGTGTCAACTTGTTTCCCACAGAAACCAAAAAACCTACATGCATCTCTTTTCTCCGGTGCCCTTTCACCTTACCTGCTCCCAGTTCTCCACCAATGTCCTCCTCTTTCTCTAATTATTCTCCTCTTCATTGTGCTTGGCCTTGCACCCAAGCATGCAAGACAGAGAGTCCTAGAGGTCCGAGATTCTAGAGGGGCTGTTTGCAAGGGGGAGGAGATTACGGTAACTGCCACACTGTATATACTTCTGTGCAAAGAAAGAGGGACAGTGTTCAGAATGTCTCTCACATATAAAAAGAGCTGGATGGCAGGATACCTGTGTGGCCCAAGGAACTAGAGCTAGCAAATCATGGGCAAAACAATTGCAACCAAAGGCTGGAAGAGGAAAGGTCTGCAACCAGCTCTGTCTCCTGGCTCTCTGGTATTTGCTGCCAATGGGCAGAGTCTATTTCGTGAAGCATCAAGCACTGAAAAGAAGACTCCTGCTGCTGGAAGTTGACAGGAAGGAACATCCAATGCAAGACCAAGGCTTGTCCTAGAAGCAATGCCCATAATGGAAGAAAAAAAAAAAAAAAAAAGAAAGCGGAAGAGAAATGTTAAGTCGCAAGTCCAACCTGGCCCCCAGCCTAGCCCAGCCCAAGGAAGGTAGGAGTCAAGGAGAAGAAACTAAAAGAGAAGAGCCTTGGACCACAACATTCTCCACAGGGTACACTCAACAAACTTCACCCTGCTCTTTAACCAAGTTACAACTGTAATAGTTCAAACTACATGGCTCTTTCCTTCCTAAGGATACTAGTTAAATAAGATCTATATAGCTCTAAGTATATGATACATAAAATAGAATACTCTGTAGAATATAAGTAACTGTTAGTTAATTATATTAATGAACGTCTGTAAGAAATGTTGCAATGATTTCCCTAATGGAAGAGCCTGGGGGAGGTAAATCTGTCTTCTAGGATTTCCTCCCCAGAGCTCAGAAATTGAGGGGTTGTTTTAGCTCTCCTACGCTCTCTTCACCCAAGCCCGCCCTCCTGTTGGGGATCGGACCTCCCTATTGGCTAGCTCATACCTTTCAACTGCCTGCTTTGTGACATCACTCTCCTACCAAACCTACTACCACTTGGTAGAGGTCTTGGGGTTTCCGTGGAGCCGTTTGGACCAGTAACCAGTGACCTTTGTACTGGACACGTGCGCCGTTCAGCTGCAGCCACTCAGACATCCTCTAGTGTTGTCTCCTCATCCCTTGTACCTGCAGTTGATGTCTCCTCTTCTCTGACCATGTCAGGTAAGAAAAGAAACTTTGGAAAGTTTTGCGTTCGATTTCTTTTGCCCCTAAATTGAGGAGGAGATTCAAAATAGCGTGGAATAATGAGGGAAAGTATTGAACTACAAGTCTGGAGACCTAATTTCAGTTTTGACATTGACGTTTACTGTCTGTGTGACTTTGGACAAATCACTGACTGCCTCACAAAGCCTGCTGCTTTCCTTATCTGTTACGTTAGGATACCACATTGGGTTGATCACTCTGATCCCCTTCTTTTCCAATATTGAGCCTTAAAGGGTACCCATGTAGAAAATGAAATCAGAGACTTCTCAAAAGAGTGTTTCAACAGAAACATAGAAAAGCCAGGTGACACAGAAAACTAGCGATATATACCAAGATGTTTCATCTCCAATGGTCTCCCTCCACTAGTATTTCGACTAGTTGAAAAGAGAGAATAGGGAGAGAGGATGGAGAGTACTGGGCTATATAGGGAGGCACAGAGTCAAACGTAAGCAAGTTTAGGATTGTTTTCATTAGCACAGGCCAACAGGAACCAAGAGATGGGAAAAAAATATAAGAATGAAGAGGGAAAGCATAGAGGAGCTCTCAAGAAAGAGGCAGTTTGCCATGGAATGTTGATGGGAGCCAAAGATTTTAAATTAAAGCAGAAACAGCACAGAGGGAAATCTGCTCAGAGCAGGGCAAAACAAAGTTGATGGTAGCAAATCCTTACATTAACAGACTAAGAAGGAAAGTAAGGCCAGAACAGGGGATCACCAGGAAAGGCAGCCTATCAGAAAAGTCATACTCCGTTTTCTTTCTTTTATTGCCTCTCTGAATACAGCTGGCACTTGACAGTTTGGAATAGAAACACTTTAGAAGTATGTTTTAGAAATGATGCTTCCTAGAAACCAGAAACCAAAGTGGTTATCTAGGGGGCTGCTTTTCAGTGTTCTATTCTTTCTAATTTTTAAACTAGGTAGACATTTGACCAATTAAACATTTTAAATGATATCTTCTACATTGAATCAGAAGGACTATTTCCTTTGTGTGATATGTAGCTTCTAAGGCAAGGTTGCTTTTCATTTTTACAGTTATTTCCTTCCTAACACAGAGAGCACATTGATCAACAGCCATCGTTCGCTTGTAGATCTTAGCTACCGGAGAAGAAAAAGAAAAAGTCAAGCCCCACATCTCTAATTCCCCATTTAGGGAATTCCCTGGCGGTCCAGCGCTTTAGGACTCGGTGCTTTCACGGCCAGGGCCACGCGGCGCGGCAAAAGAAAAAAAGAAAACACAAACATCCACATTTATCTAAAACAATATTGTGGAGTCCTTTGGATTTTCTTACATTTGAAAATCTTTTTTAATTGGATTCTAGGGATGATGGTTTTTTGAGGTCTTGGGATGTCATCTTCTTGGATGTGGAAGATGATTCTAAGTTCTAGGATAAATACAAAAACCTTCTTGATACTTTTTAAGCTTCCTTTCTGCTTATTATATGAGTTATATTCATGGAAAGATATATTTCTCCTAGGCTTAATACCTGTTACTTGCTGGGTAAAAATATGAATGAGCACAATAATGAAACTCTTTTACACTTACTATTTTGCTGTCTGCTTTGTACCGGTTTTCATTGAAATACTTGTCTATATATGTTGTGGCTACCTATACATTCACATTTGTTGCATTCTGTTGCTTGTTATGCATTTTTTACTGATTTATCGTCTCTGTCTGTATGCATTGGCTAGGAATTCATTCACCTCTATCACCTCCATCGTGTTTTTTGGTTAATAGTATTCACTAAAATAGAGTGGGCAAAATTCACTTTCATAATATTGCATGTATGGTACAGAATGTCATTTGTTAGTAAATTCATTAGGCTTTGATACTTGCCCACATACCCCAGTTTTCATTAATATCTATGGATTTCTTTTTCGTTACGTAACATGTTTTTCATGATTTTTCTTTGTCTTTCTAGAACTTATTGTATCTTCCTCCATATAAATCATACGCAATAGATCAGCTTATTCATCTATTAATTATTACTGCTATTATTATTGGTGGTGGTGTTATAACCACTTTATAGATGAGTAATCTGAAGTAATCAGATAACTTTTCTCTTTCCAAAAGCACTTAAGAAATCCACTTTCGGGTAATCATTTTGAGGTAGGATGAGAAACCAGGCTTGAAGAGGGCAAAAATGACTCTTTCAGTTCACCAGTTGGACTGAGCTATACGTCAACTCTAGGTAATAGCGTGGGAACTGCACAAGCAAAGGGAGACACTGAAGATGACAATGGTAATGGCCGTACTGTTTTCTAATGGACAAAAAAAATGCTTATATTATAAGTTCTATTTCTCCTGCTTTCTGGCACTATCATGCTCAGAGTGGAGTCCTGGCAAGGAAGTCAGGATACTTAGGTTCTGAAACCTGGTAATGACACTAACATAATGAGAGAACCTGAACAAGTCAACCCGACCTCTCTGAGCCTCAGTTTCCTTACTCGTGAAATGAGACTGAAAAAAGAGAAAGTTCTCTAAGGGCCTCCTAGTTCTAAAATGCTTCCAGTCTAGGAAACAGCATAGAAGTCAATACGAGTGCAGGCTGAAGGGAAAGACAGGGCAGGGAGAAGGTTGCTTCCAGCCTAGAGAACAATGTCTGAACCATACCACTTGGCTCTTCTGCCCATCTGTGCCCAAGATGGGAGCACAGGCAGTTAATACAGAAGAGTGGAAAACTGCTCAGTCCTTACAGCCATCATTAACTGTCTGATTTTGGGTTTCTCAGGAAGGGTCGATAGTAGAGGTGTCCTGAGAGCAAGAACCTTAAGATAATGCTGTTCCTCAAACGTAGTGAGAATTTCTCAACCTCCCTGAGTTTTTCATGACCCTCTTGTTCTTACAGAAAATTTCCAAAATCCATCTCTACTTGGAACTCTAAATTCTCTGCAGCATTGTCTTCCTGTGGTGAGCAATGCAACTTCCCTAACACGAAGTGTCTGCAACTTCTCCAGAGTCTCTGCCCCTGCCGTCAGTTCGGCATCGGCTACCGGTACCTCTTTCCAGACACTCATGGGTAGTGCCTACCTTTACCAACATTCCAGCACGACTATGTTATCTGGAGTTACTGACCACAGCCAGATCTCCACTTCAGCTCCTTCCTATCCAGGTGTTCTTGAGTGGGACATCACAGGAAGCACTGAAAAGAATTCCTCTTCACTCGGAGACTTTACTCTGGCACTCACTGACCGGCACCCAGCTGCTTCCTCCATGTTTATGGCAGCCCAGTATGATAAAACTTCAGACGCCAATAACATGGTCCCTCTATATCCATCACTTTCTGCCAGGCTTGCTCAGGGAGCACCATCTCAGATTCCAAATCAGGGGCATAGCCGCCTGTCACTTCCCTACCAGGAAGGAAGCCAGGTATATTACTATAACCAAGGCACACTGGGGTCTTCACTGTATGGAGAACTTGGCTCCTGCCCGCAATCCTATGGCTCCGCGTCATACACAGGAAGTAGGGCCTCTGCGCAACCAGAAATGGGAATGGGACTGAAGGAGATTCAGCCCACAAATATCCGACCACCAGCTTCCACCTCTGCAATCTGCCACCCTGTGTCTGCTCAACGCATCACAGAAACAAGTTTTCAAGGTGAGTATACAAACGGCAGAGAAAGTTGAAGAATGAGGTCGGCATTCACAAATGGGGTCAAATCGACAGCTGGGAAGGGGTGTAGAGACAGGTAGAATTTAGATCCTGAGCCTTTAGTAACCACTACCTTCGCTCAGTGCCCTCTGTTTTTAGACTCTATATAAGAACACCTAGGGCTTCCCTGGTGGCGCCGTGGTTAAGAATCCGCCTGCCAATGCAATGCGGGGGACACGGGTTCGAGCCCTGGTCTGGGAAGATCCCACATGCCGTGGAGCAACTAAGCCCATGTGCCACAACGACTGAGCCTGCATTCTAGAGCCCGTGAGCCGCAACTACCGAAGCCCACGCTCCTAGAGCGCATGCTCCGCAACAAGAGAAGCCCGCACACCGCAACCAAGAGTAGACCCCGCTAGCCGCAACTAGAGAAAGCCCGTGCACAGCAATGAAGACCCTGTGCAGCCAAAAAAATAAATACGTAGAATAAATAAGTTCAAACAATCAATCAATAAATAAACGTAAATTAAAAAAACAAAAAAACAAAAAGAACACCTAATGCAGGTGGGAAGGTGGCAGGGACACTGTAAAGGTCATCTATGCTACATGTACAAGAACCCCGAGAGCACACCAATAGGTACCACATTTTTCACTGCTGTAGCCGAGCATTCCCCCTGTACTACCACACTGTAGCACTCCCTTCCCTCGTCTACTGCTACAGTCTCTTTGGAAGGTGTCTCAGAACTCTTGTTATGAGAGTGCCAGTTGAAGTGTCCTCACTTCCGTCATTTATACCAGGATTTAAGACCTTGTGGTCCGAGATCCTGTCCAGAGAGCAAGCAGGCTAAGACTCTGTCTTTGTTTCTATATTTCATCAGAAAGGGCTCTACCCCCTCTCCTAGTTCATGGTGTGAAGTGTTCTTAGCCTCTCGGGAAAGTGGGGAGAATTGAAAGGACTCTATATGAGAATGCTAGGCTTTGTAAAACATTTCAGTTGTTTAAAAAGAAGACTCATTTTGTATTGGACTTACAACAGTCCTATGAGATACAAAGAGAGCCAAGGATCAGTGACATGAAATGATCACCAGTTAAGCATTACAACAGTCACCGCTTACCTCGTAGCATAGGGCACTGTCCATGATCCTTAAGAAGAGTTAGTAGAAATGCCTTGCCCATCTTGCCCCTGAACCCCTTGAAAGGTACACGACTGCTGTGTTGGTGTTTAGGGGGAGCATCTCATTTACCAGGGACTGACTTCTCCCTTGATCCCTTTGTAGTGATGGAGACTTCCCTGGTGATGAAAAATTCCCTGGGATTGCAACCTCCAAGCCAGACGTTTTGTGTGACACAAACTCAAGAACTCCCCAAGTCCTGCAGTAGCAGAAACAGTCACATACTTGAGAGTAACCCACCATCTGAACTTGGGGACATTTCAGTGACAGCTCCAGTCCAGAGTGCCAGGCGTCTCCTGGCCCTGCCTCCAGCTCCAAGCCAGGGACAAACAGAGAGTAAGAACGTGGAGGATATCAAAACCAAGCTGTCAAAGCCTCTGGAGGCCTACCAGATCCCAATAGAAAACCAAGATCCTCCACTACTCCCTTTGGGAATCCCTGATATTCCCCAGCCGCTGGCCTGCACCGATCCCCTCAGCCAAGAGGAGCAGCCTGGTTCTGAAAATGCTGATCTGGGAGAGAACAGCCTGAGTCGTCAGGACCTAGGGACACTTGAAAATGGGACTGAACCTAGCAGTGGTCTTGCAGACATTACTACACTGGCGGAGGATATTCACCTTCCCCAGCTCTTTAATTCTTGGAAAGATCTTGATCGATCCCAAGGTCCCAACGTGATCAAAGCTGAAGACACCAGAGCCATTAAGGTGAATCAGGTGCAGGAAAAGCCAAGTGTCGTAAAGGTTCCCTCTGATCAACCCAGGAAGAACAAACAGAAAGCCTCTGAGCCTATCGGTGGTGCTCCCAAGGCCAAAATCCAGCCAAAGGATCCAGAGTGCCTGTTAGGGGGAGAAGCGGTTATATGCACTGCTGCAGTCAGTGACAGGGCTCCTGCGAACACGGCCAAGCACTCTCAAGGCAAACCTCAGAAAGCTGCATCCGGAAAGATCAGCAAAACTGAGAGCCATGGGCAGGAAAAGACCAAAAGGACCAGAGGAAGAAACAAGGCTGAAGAGAACAAGCAGTCAGGGAACAAAGTCAAGGCAGAAGACAAGCCAGCAATCCCCAACACGAAGCGAAAGGAACACCAAACTGAGCTTCGCCAAGAGAGCTTTCAAAAGCCTCGAACCTCCCTTGGCGTGCGCATGCTGGAGTCTGTGAAGGTTCTTCATGCGCTGGGGAAGAAGAATGAGACGAAAACTGGGCTCTCTTCCTGTCGGCTCTTGGGAAATTCAAGCAACCCCAAAGACCCCCAGCCACCCCCAGCGATCCAGCCACGGCGGCATACCCCACGTGAGGGTAAGAGGCCTGAGAAAACGCAAGTCCAAGCCCAGAAACCAGACAGCAGTGCTGAAACAGAGTGTCCATCTCCATCCCAGTGTGAGCGGCCTCCTCCTGGGAAGGTCAAGTTGATACCTCTGCCTTTTTCTGCCTGGGACAAGCCTCAAGCTCGACCCGCTCCTCGGAGGCCACAGTCTCTGGCCTCACATCGGCCTGCTGTGGCTTACCGTGCCCAGCCTGGTTCTACTGACTCAGCTCAACCTGCTGCAGTCAATTCATCCCAGCCAGCTCCTGCCTCTTTGCCAGGTCCCGCCAAACCAGCTCAGCCAACTGTGGCCAACCCAACCCAACCGGCTTGGACCAACCATACCCAGCCTCGTGTCCCTCAGCCTGCTGCTCCTAGGCCTGCACCCTACAAAACTTCATCTGGCGCTTCTCTCCAGCGCGAGCCTGTTCCCCCTGCTGTGACTAAGCGCCAGTCCCCACCCAAGCTCCAAACCCAACTTCTACTCCAAGACTTCAGCAAGCAACGAGTTCCATGGAGGGAACCCAACGTGCCTGAGCCAGTCATGTCAAAGCCCATCGAACAAGAGCAGAGGCCAGAGCGAGAGGCCATGAAGAGGCGGGCTCAACAACAACGGGAGAATGCTGCCAGATACACCTCTTCGGGGAAGCTGCAATTTTTCACCCAGAGGGACAAAGAAATGGAAATTGCTGACTACTACGGATACGTCAGGTGACAGCTGCTAGGATTCTTGCTGCCACCTTGGCTACCAGCGGTTCTTCCATACATAGGTAAGATAGGTATAGAACCGAATAAGTAAATGGAATAGAATTAATAGATGAGTAATAAACCTTTCGAATTTTGAGATGCTGCTAACTGGGGCGTGAGAAAGGAAGGCCTGAAAGTTGGATGGGAGAATGAAGGAAAGGGGTAAAAACTGAGGAAAGAGGAAGGAACTTGGCCCAGGGCTAGGAAGGCCAAAAGAGACGTATGGATTTAGGAAAGGAAGCAGGAGTGAGGATGAAATGGCAGAAGTAAAAAGCAGGGTCAGGGGTCTGGGTTGAAAGAACACAATTGGAGTAGAGTTGAAGGTGACAGGAGATGAGTCTAGGTTTACTAGGAGAAATAGAAACAAAGTCTCTCGGGGAGGTTGGCCTTAAGTCTCACAACCACCAGATAGGTATTTCAGAAAACAAGAGGTTCACGACACATCTCTGAAAGGTTTGAGTTGCCTTATTCAGGTGTGATTATAGTGGGGGAATAGGCAAATCTACCAGAGAAGTGGCTAGGGCTCAGAGTCCTCCTAGGGGCAGCTGACGACAGGGCCAGAGCCAAGGGAACTGCTGCATCAGGAGGCCCACGAACAAATCAGGGGCATAGCCGCCTGTCACTTCCCTACCAGGAAGGAAGCCAGGTATATTACTATAACCAAGGCACACTGGGGTCTTCACTGTATGGAGAACTTGGCTCCTGCCCGCAATCCTATGGCTCCGCGTCATACACAGGAAGTAGGGCCTCTGCGCAACCAGAAATGGGAATGGGACTGAAGGAGATTCAGCCCGCAAATATCCGACCACCAGCTTCCACCTCTGCAATCTGCCACCCTGTGTCTGCTCAACGCATCACAGAAACAAGTTTTCAAGGTGAGTATACAAACGGCAGAGCAAGTTGAAGAATGAGGTCGGCATTCACAAACGGGGTCAAATCGACAGCTGGGAAGGGGTGTAGAGACAGGTAGAATTTAGATCCTGAGCCTTTAATAACCACTACCTTCTCTCAGTGCTCTCTGTTTTTAGACTCTATGTAAGAACAGCTAGGGCTTCCCTGGTGGCGCCTGCCAATGCAGGGGACACGGCTTCGAGCCCCGGTCTGCGAAGATCCCACATGCCGTGCAGCAACTAAGCGCATGTGCCACAACGACTGAGCCTGCATTCCAGAGCCCGTGAGCCGCAACTACCGAAGCCCACGCGCCTACAGCCCATGCTCCGCAACAAGAGAGGCCACCGCGATGAGAAGCCCGCACACCGCAACCAAGAGTAGACCCCGCTAGCCGCAACTAGAGAAAGCCCGTGCACACCAATGAGGACCCAGTGCAGCCAAAAAAATAAATACGTAGAATAAATAAGTTCAATCAATCAATCAATCAATAAACGTAAATTAAAAACAAACAAACAAACAAAAAAACAGAACACCTAATGCAGGTGGGAAGGTGGGAGGGACACTGTAAAGGTCATCTATGCTACATGTACAAGAACCCCGAGAGCACACCAATAGGTACCACATTTTTCACTGCTGTAGCCGAGCATTCCCCCTGTACTACCACACTGTAGCACTCCCTTCCCTCGTCTACTGCTACAGTCTCTTTGGAAGGTGTTTCAGAACTCTTGTTATGAGAGTGCCAGTTGAACTGTCCTCACTTCCGTCATTTATACCAGGATTTAAGACCTTGTGGTCCGAGATCCTGTCCAGAGAGCAAGCAGGCTAAGACTCTGTCTTTGTTTCTATATTTCATCAGAAAGGGCTCTACCCCCTCTCCTAGTTCATGGTGTGAAGTGTTCTTAGCCTCTCGGGAAAGTGGGGAGAATTCAAAGGACTCTCTATGAGAATGCTAGGCTTTGTAAAACATTTCAGTTTTTTAAAAAGAAGACTCATTTTGTATTGGACTTAACAACAGTCCTATGAGATACAAAGAGAGCCAAGGATCAGTGACATGAAATGATCACCAGTAAGAATTACAACAGTCACCGCTTACCTCGTAGCATAGGGCACACTGTCCATGATCCTTAAGAAGAGTTAGTAGAAATGCCTTGCCCATCTTGCCCCTGAACCCCTTGAAAGGTACACGACTGCTGTGTTGGTGTTTAGGGGGAGCATCTCACTTACCCGGGACTGACTTCAACCTTGATTCCTCTGTAGTGATGGAGACTTCCCCGCTGATGAAAAATTCCCTGGGATTGCAACCTCCAAGCCAGACCGCTTTCCTATGGAATGACAGAGAACTTCAGAGAACTTGTCAAGATGAAACACCAGTCAGTCTGCGGGAGAAAGGGAAGAAGAGAACGATGGAAATCGTTTCTGGGAAACTATTTTTACATTATGTTTTGTTTGTTCCTGGTAAATAAACTGAAATCTTCTTAACATTCAAACAAAATCTAAACCACTAAATTCAACAACACAGGAGTATAACTTTTGAAAAAAATTTCTTTGGCTGCGCAGCATGTGGGATCTTAGCTCCCCAACCAGGGACTGAACCTACGCCTGCTGCATTGGAAGCGCAGAGTCTTCACCACTGGACCACCAGGGAAGTCCCAGGAATAGAACTTTTAAAGGAGAAGGTATAAACCCCTGGGTTATATGAACTGGAGATTTTTAGTAAGAAGTCAATAGATCTTTTGTTAGGCACATTTTATGTTAGGCTGTCTCCCTGCACAGGACGCAGGCGCCTTGAAAATGGAAATCACATCCCTCTATAGTACGTCCCTCTTCTTTCTGCTTTGCAGTTTGCTGCTCCACTTGTTCAACCCCACCTAGTAATAACCTATACTTCCCTTGTTCCTGTTTTCCCATCTGGAAAACAGACAAAAGGCAACCAAACAACGCAAAGGTCTCAACAAATAAGGGATACCCAAAACCAGAGATGGCCAGAACTTCTGTATCCCTCATGAAACCTAGCCCGGTGTTCAATACTTAGGTATCATTAATACATGCGTGTTGACTGAAACAGTTGAAACGCAATTCTTCCACTTCCCAGTTTAGTTTTAGTCCTCATACAAAACCTGATCATCAAATTCCTTAATGCTAGGAATCACAGTGAAAAATAATTTCTCAACTGACTTCTGTCAGATGAGTGAGAACTAAGGTTAATTCAGTGTATCTGAAGCATAGAAAGTGAGGGCAAACGTGGCACAAGATGGGGCTAGAGAAGCAGAGAGGATTCTAGAGCACGCAGAGTCTTAAAGGCCACCAGTGTGTTTTCTATTCTCAAAACAATGTTTGTGAGCGATGTTTATGAGCAATGTTCCAACTTGCTTTGAAGCTTTCTTGTGTGAAGAATGGATTGGAGGGAAACAAGATATATGGACACTAGTTAGGACCTAATCGCAACAGACAGGCAAGTTCAGTATTAGGATGTTGAGGGAGAGCTGACAGATTCCAAAGAAATTCAGGAGATAAACTGAAGCGGGCTTCATGGGGTATGAGATGGAGGAAAGGAAGGTCTTAGGGAATTAAAGGGTTTACTGCACACATGAGCAGAGTCTCAAAATTAATCATTTGAACGTACAGAGGGGGATCGATCTCCCAAATGACACCGGTTAGGAAGCAACGGTACGCCCTGTAGAATTCCTAGAGACAGCACAAATCAACTGTTTCGATGGAAAATTCGGCGGGACCCTTGATTTCCATGGGAATATAGAGAAAAGAGACACTGATCTGGCTTGCAGGTATTTAGGAAGTTGTTAGCCTGACATCACATACTAGTCTCATGTAAGTAGGCCGTCTGAAGTATGAAGCTTAGGGGAAAAACCTTGAAGAAAACTTAAAAGCTTAAGCCACACCTCTATACTACACCACCTTTCACAGTTTCTTCTCAGATAAGCAGCATCCCCATCAGTGAAGAAACTCACATCCCATAATAGGAACAACAGGCCTAAAAATAAAATGTGTGTCTTTGGAGGTCCCATCTATGCGATATCTTCCTGGTACCAGAAAAGTCCCCAGGAAGATCGATCTTTGCACCCCTGAAAGCTTACCACCAAGGAAAATGACTAGGTCCATAGATTTCCTCCCTCAAACCAGCCTACCTCACACATAAATCACTAGCAACTCAGCCCTTAACTCACATTATCACAGTCACAAGAGTGGTTAGGGAGAAAAGCACTAACCAGGGGAACTAACACAGAGGCAATCCAGGCCAAGCTGGGCTGGTGGCAGATATCTGCTCCTTACGCTCGGGTGCATAATGCGACTCACCACAATGCCTTTTTCACAGACCCTTTTTAAAGTTTCTCCACAAAATCCAACAGCTCAAGTTAGTTCATGACGCTTCAAGGTAAACAATCGTCAAGAGAAAAACATGCAATATGTCTTACAATGTTGGATTCCTTACAAATAGGACAAGGAAATAACCATGTAGACAAAACCAGAGCATTTGAAAACATCTGCGTTCTACAAACATACCAGTGAATGCTATAAATAAGGTAATATGACATAAAACAAAATGAAAACTAGATGTGAGACTGTTCTCTTCAGTGTACAGACTTCATGGCAGTTGCTGCACGATCTAGCTACTTATATCTACAACTCTCTGTTCTGTTAATACAAAATGAGGCCCAAGTGTGTCAACTTGTTTCCCACAGAAACCAAAAAACCTACATGCATCTCTTTTCTCCGGTGCCCTTTCACCTTACCTGCTCCCAGTTCTCCACCAATGTCCTCCTCTTTCTCTAATTATTCTCCTCTTCATTGTGCTTGGCCTTGCACCCAAGCATGCAAGACAGAGAGTCCTAGAGGTCCGAGATTCTAGAGGGGCTGTTTGCAAGGGGGAGGAGATTACGGTAACTGCCACACTGTATATACTTCTGTGCAAAGAAAGAGGGACAGTGTTCAGAATGTCTCTCACATATAAAAAGAGCTGGATGGCAGGATACCTGTGTGGCCCAAGGAACTAGAGCTAGCAAATCATGGGCAAAACAATTGCAACCAAAGGCTGGAAGAAGAAAGGTCTGCAACCAGCTCTGTCTCCTAGCTCTCTGGTATTTGCTGCCAATGGGCAGAGTCTATTTCGTGAAGCATCAAGCACTGAAAAGAAGACTCCTGCTGCTGGAAGTTGACAGGAAGGAACATCCAATGCAAGATCAAGGCTTGTCCTAGAAGCAATGCCCATAATGGAAGAAAAAAAAAAAAAAAAAAGAAAGCGGAAGAGAAATGTTAAGTCGCAAGTCCAACCTGGCCCCCAGCCTAGCCCAGCCCAAGGAAGGTAGGAGTCAAGGAGAAGAAACTAAAAGAGAAGAGCCTTGGACCACAACATTCTCCACAGGGTACACTCAACAAACTTCACCCTGCTCTTTAACCAAGTTACAACTGTAATAGTTCAAACTACATGGCTCTTTCCTTCCTAAGGATACTAGTTAAATAAGATCTATATAGCTCTAAGTATATGATACATAAAATAGAATACTCTGTAGAATATAAGTAACTGTTAGTTAATTATATTAATGAACGTCTGTAAGAAATGTTGCAATGATTTCCCTAATGGAAGAGCCTGGGGGAGGTAAATCTGTCTTCTAGGATTTCCTCCCCAGAGCTCAGAAATTGAGGGGTTGTTTTAGCTCTCCTACGCTCTCTTCACCCAAGCCCGCCCTCCTGTTGGGGATCGGACCTCCCTATTGGCTAGCTCATACCTTTCAACTGCCTGCTTTGTGACATCACTCTCCTACCAAACCTACTACCACTTGGTAGAGGTCTTGGGGTTTCCGTGGAGCCGTTTGGACCAGTAACCAGTGACCTTTGTACTGGACACGTGCGCCGTTCAGCTGCAGCCACTCAGACATCCTCTAGTGTTGTCTCCTCATCCCTTGTACCTGCAGTTGATGTCTCCTCTTCTCTGACCATGTCAGGTAAGAAAAGAAACTTTGGAAAGTTTTGCGTTCGATTTCTTGTGCCCCTAAATTGAGGAGGAGATTCAAAATAGCGTGGAATAATGAGGGAAAGTATTGAACTACAAGTCTGGAGACCTAATTTCAGTTTTGACTTTGACGTTTACTGTCTGTGTGACTTTGGACAAATCACTGACTGCCTCACAAAGCCTGCTGCTTTCCTTATCTGTCACGTTAGGATACCACATTGGGTTGATCACTCTGATCCCCTTCTTTTCCAATATTGAGCCTTAAAGGGTACCCATGTAGAAAATGAAATCAGAGACTTCTCAAAAGAGTGTTTCAACAGAAACATAGAAAAGCCAGGTGACACAGAAAACTAGCGATATATACCAAGATGTTTCATCTCCAATGGTCTCCCTCCACTAGTATTTCGACTAGTTGAAAAGAGAGAATAGGGAGAGAGGATGGAGAGTACTGGGCTATATAGGGAGGCACAGAGTCAAACGTAAGCAAGTTTAGGATTGTTTTCATTAGCACAGGCCAACAGGAACCAAGAGATGGGAAAAAAATATAAGAATGAAGAGGGAAAGCATAGAGGAGCTCTCAAGAAAGAGGCAGTTTGCCATGGAATGTTGACGGGAGCCAAAGATTTTAAATTAAAGCAGAAACAGCACAGAGGGAAATCTGCTCAGAGCAGGGCAAAACAAAGCTGATGGTAGCAAATCCTTACATTAACAGACTAAGAAGGAAAGTAAGGCCAGAACAGGGGATCACCAGGAAAGGCAGCCTATCAGAAAAGTCATACTCCGTTTTCTTTCTTTTATTGCCTCTCTGAATACAGCTGGCACTTGACAGTTTGGAATAGAAACATTTTAGAAGTACGTTTTAGAAATGATGCTTCCTAGAAACCAGAAACCAAAGTGGTTATCTAGGGGGCTGCTTTTCAGTGTTCTATTCTTTCTAATTTTTAAACTAGGTAGACATTTGACCAATTAAACATTTTAAATGATATCTTCTACATTGAATCAGAAGGACTATTTCCTTTGTGTGATATGTAGCTTCTAAGGCAAGGTTGCTTTTCATTTTTACAGTTATTTCCTTCCTAACACAGAGAGCACATTGATCAACAGCCATCGTTCGCTTGTAGATCTTAGCTACCGGAGAAGAAAAAGAAAAAGTCAAGCCCCACATCTCTAATTCCCCATTTAGGGAATTCCCTGGCGGTCCAGCGCTTTAGGACTCGGTGCTTTGACGGCCAGGGCCACGCGGCGCGGCAAAAGAAAAAAAGAAAACACAAACATCCACATTTAGCTAAAACAATATTGTGGAGTCCTTTGGATTTTCTTACATTTGAAAATCTTTTTTAATTGGATTCTAGGGATGATGGTTTTTTGAGGTCTTGGGATGTCATCTTCTTGGATGTGGAAGATGATTCTAAGTTCTAGGATAAATACAAAAACCTTCTTGATACTTTTTAAGCTTCCTTTCTGCTTATTATATGAGTTATATTCATGGACAGATATATTTCTCCTAGGCTTAATACCTGTTACTTGCTGGGTAAAAATATGAATGAGCACAATAATGAAACTCTTTTACACTTACTATTTTGCTGTCTGCTTTGTACCGGTTTTCATTGAAATACTTGTCTATATATGTTGTGGCTACCTATACATTCACATTTGTTGCATTCTGTTGCTTGTTGTGCATTTTTTACTGATTTATCGTCTCTGTCTGTATGCATTGGCTAGGAATTCATTCACCTCTATCACCTCCATCGTGTTTTTTGGTTAATAGTATTCACTAAAATAGAGTGGGCAAAATTCACTTTCATAATATTGCATGTATGGTACAGAATGTCATTTGTTAGTAAATTCATTAGGCTTTGATACTTGCCCACATACCCCAGTTTTCATTAATATCTATGGATTTCTTTTTCGTTACGTAACATGTTTTTCATGATTTTTCTTTGTCTTTCTAGAACTTATTGTATCTTCCTCCATATAAATCATACGCAATAGATCAGCTTATTCATCTATTAATTATTACTGCTATTATTATTGGTGGTGGTGTTATAACCACTTTATAGATGAGTAATCTGAAGTAATCAGATAACTTTTCTCTTTCCAAAAGCACTTAAGAAATCCACTTTCGGGTAATCATTTTGAGGTAGGATGAGAAACCAGGCTTGAAGAGGGCAAACATGACTCTTTCAGTTCACCAGTTGGACTGAGCTATACGTCAACTCTAGGTAATAGCGTGGGAACTGCACAAGCAAAGGGAGACACTGAAGATGACAATGGTAATGGCCGTACTGTTTTCTAATGGACAAAAAAAATGCTTATATTATAAGTTCTATTTCTCCTGCTTTCTGGCACTATCATGCTCAGAGTGGAGTCCTGGCAAGGAAGTCAGGATACTTAGGTTCTGAAACCTGGTAATGACACTAACATAATGAGAGAACCTGAACAAGTCAACCCGACCTCTCTGAGCCTCAGTTTCCTTACTCGTGAAATGAGACTGAAAAAAGAGAAAGTTCTCTAAGGGCCTCCTAGTTCTAAAATGCTTCCAGTCTAGGAAATAGCATAGAAGTCAATACGAGTGCAGGCTGAAGGGAAAGACAGGGCAGGGAGAAGGTTGCTTCCAGCCTAGAGAACAATGTCTGAACCATACCACTTGGCTCTTCTGCCCATCTGTGCCCAAGATGGGAGCACAGGCAGTTAATACAGAAGAGTGGAAAACTGCTCAGTCCTTACAGCCATCATTAACTGTCTGATTTTGGGTTTCTCAGGAAGGGTCGATAGTAGAGGTGTCCTGAGAGCAAGAACCTTAAGATAATGCTGTTCCTCAAACGTAGTGAGAATTTCTCAACCTCCCTGAGTTTTTCATGACCCTCTTGTTCTTACAGAAAATTTCCAAAATCCATCTCTACTTGGAACTCTAAATTCTCTGCAGCATTCTCTTCCTGTGGTGAGCAATGCAACTTCCCTAACACGAAGTGTCTGCAACTTCTCCAGAGTCTCTGCCCCTGCCGTCAGTTCGGCATCGGCTACCGGTACCTCTTTCCAGACACTCATGGGTAGTGCCTACCTTTACCAACATTCCAGCACGACTATGTTATCTGGAGTTACTGACCACAGCCAGATCTCCACTTCAGCTCCTTCCTATCCAGGTGTTCTTGAGTGGGACATCACAGGAAGCACTGAAAAGAATTCCTCTTCACTCGGAGACTTTACTCTGGCACTCACTGACCGGCACCCAGCTGCTTCCTCCATGTTTATGGCAGCCCAGGATGATAAAACTTCAGACGCCAATAACATGGTCCCTCTATATCCATCACTTTCTGCCAGGCTTGCTCAGGGAGCACCATCTCAGATTCCAAATCAGGGGCATAGCCGCCTGTCACTTCCCTACCAGGAAGGAAGCCAGGTATATTACTATAACCAAGGCACACTGGGGTCTTCACTGTATGGAGAACTTGGCTCCTGCCCGCAATCCTATGGCTCCGTGTCATACACAGGAAGTAGGGCCTCTGCGCAACCAGAAATGGGAATGGGACTGAAGGAGATTCAGCCCACAAATATCCGACCACCAGCTTCCACCTCTGCAATCTGCCACCCTGTGTCTGCTCAACGCATCACAGAAACAAGTTTTCAAGGTGAGTATACAAACGGCAGAGAAAGTTGAAGAATGAGGTCGGCATTCACAAATGGGGTCAAATCGACAGCTGGGAAGGGGTGTAGAGACAGGTAGAATTTAGATCCTGAGCCTTTAGTAACCACTACCTTCGCTCAGTGCCCTCTGTTTTTAGACTCTATATAAGAACACCTAGGGCTTCCCTGGTGGCGCCGTGGTTAAGAATCCGCCTGCCAATGCAATGCGGCGGACACTGGTTCGAGCCCTGGTCTGGGAAGATCCCACATGCCGTGGAGCAACTAAGCCCATGTGCCACAACGACTGAGCCTGCATTCTAGAGCCCGTGAGCCGCAACTACCGAAGCCCACGCGCCTAGAGCGCATGCTCCGCAACAAGAGAAGCCCGCACACCGCAACCAAGAGTAGACCCCGCTAGCCGCAACTAGAGAAAGCCCGTGCACAGCAATGAAGACCCTGTGCAGCCAAAAAAATAAATACGTAGAATAAATAAGTTCAAACAATCAATCAATAAATAAACGTAAATTAAAAAAAACAAAAAAACAAAAAGAACACCTAATGCAGGTGGGAAGGTGGCAGGGACACTGTAAAGGTCATCTATGCTACATGTACAAGAACCCCGAGAGCACACCAATAGGTACCACATTTTTCACTGCTGTAGCCGAGCATTCCCCCTGTACTACCACACTGTAGCACTCCCTTCCCTCGTCTACTGCTACAGTCTCTTTGGAAGGTGTCTCAGAACTCTTGTTATGAGAGTGCCAGTTGAAGTGTCCTCACTTCCGTCATTTATACCAGGATTTAAGACCTTGTGGTCCGAGATCCTGTCCAGAGAGCAAGCAGGCTAAGACTCTGTCTTTGTTTCTGTATTTCATCAGAAAGGGCTCTACCCCCTCTCCTAGTTCATGGTGTGAAGTGTTCTTAGCCTCTCGGGAAAGTGGGGAGAATTGAAAGGACTCTATATGAGAATGCTAGGCTTTGTAAAACATTTCAGTTGTTTAAAAAGAAGACTCATTTTGTATTGGACTTACAACAGTCCTATGAGATACAAAGAGAGCCAAGGATCAGTGACATGAAATGATCACCAGTTAAGCATTACAACAGTCACCGCTTACCTCGTAGCATAGGGCACTGTCCATGATCCTTAAGAAGAGTTAGTAGAAATGCCTTGCCCATCTTGCCCCTGAACCCCTTGAAAGGTACACGACTGCTGTGTTGGTGTTTAGGGGGAGCATCTCATTTACCAGGGACTGACTTCTCCCTTGATCCCTTTGTAGTGATGGAGCCTTCCCTGGTGATGAAAAATTCCCTGGGATTGCAACCTCCAAGCCAGACGTTTTGTGTGACACAAACTCAAGAACTCCCCAAGTCCTGCAGTAGCAGAAACAGTCACATACTTGAGAGTAACCCACCATCTGAACTTGGGGACATTTCAGTGACAGCTCCAGTCCAGAGTGCCAGGCGTCTCCTGGCCCTGCCTCCAGCTCCAAGCCAGGGACAAACAGAGAGTAAGAACGTGGAGGATATCAAAACCAAGCTGTCAAAGCCTCTGGAGGCCTACCAGATCCCAATAGAAAACCAAGATCCTCCACTACTCCCTTTAGGAATCCCTGATATTCCCCAGCCGCTGGCCTGCACCGATCCCCTCAGCCAAGAGGAGCAGCCTGGTTCTGAAAATGCTGATCTGGGAGAGAACAGCCTGAGTCGTCAGGACCTAGGGACACTTGAAAATGGGACTGAACCTAGCAGTGGTCTTGCAGACATTACTACACTGGCGGAGGATATTCACCTTCCCCAGCTCTTTAATTCTTGGAAAGATCTTGATCGATCCCAAGGTCCCAACGTGATCAAAGCTGAAGACACCAGAGCCATTAAGGTGAATCAGGTGCAGGAAAAGCCAAGTGTCGTAAAGGTTCCCTCTGATCAACCCAGGAAGAACAAACAGAAAGCCTCTGAGCCTATCGGTGGTGCTCCCAAGGCCAAAATCCAGCCAAAGGATCCAGAGTGCCTGTTAGGGGGAGAAGCGGTTATATGCACTGCTGCAGTCAGTGACAGGGCTCCTGCGAACACGGCCAAGCACTCTCAAGGCAAACCTCAGAAAGCTGCATCCGGAAAGATCAGCAAAACTGAGAGCCATGGGCAGGAAAAGACCAAAAGGACCAGAGGAAGAAACAAGGCTGAAGAGAACAAGCAGTCAGGGAACAAAGTCAAGGCAGAAGACAAGCCAGCAATCCCCAACACGAAGCGAAAGGAACACCAAACTGAGCTTCGCCAAGAGAGCTTTCAAAAGCCTCGAACCTCCCTTGGCGTGCGCATGCTGGAGTCTGTGAAGGTTCTTCATGCGCTGGGGAAGAAGAATGAGACGAAAACTGGGCTCTCTTCCTGTCGGCTCTTGGGAAATTCAAGCAACCCCAAAGACCCCCAGCCACCCCCAGCGATCCAGCCACGGCGGCATACCCCACGTGAGGGTAAGAGGCCTGAGAAAACGCAAGTCCAAGCCCAGAAACCAGACAGCAGTGCTGAAACAGAGTGTCCATCTCCATCCCAGTGTGAGCGGCCTCCTCCTGGGAAGGTCAAGTTGATACCTCTGCCTTTTTCTGCCTGGGACAAGCCTCAAGCTCGACCCGCTCCTCGGAGGCCACAGTCTCTGGCCTCACATCGGCCTGCTGTGGCTTACCGTGCCCAGCCTGGTTCTACTGACTCAGCTCAACCTGCTGCAGTCAATTCATCCCAGCCAGCTCCTGCCTCTTTGCCAGGTCCCGCCAAACCAGCTCAGCCAACTGTGGCCAACCCAACCCAACCGGCTTGGACCAACCATACCCAGCCTCGTGTCCCTCAGCCTGCTGCTCCTAGGCCTGCACCCTACAAAACTTCATCTGGCGCTTCTCTCCAGCGCGAGCCTGTTCCCCCTGCTGTGACTAAGCGCCAGTCCCCACCCAAGCTCCAAACCCAACTTCTACTCCAAGACTTCAGCAAGCAACGAGTTCCATGGAGGGAACCCAACGTGCCTGAGCCAGTCATGTCAAAGCCCATCGAACAAGAGCAGAGGCCAGAGCGAGAGGCCATGAAGAGGCGGGCTCAACAACAACGGGAGAATGCTGCCAGATACACCTCTTCGGGGAAGCTGCAATTTTTCACCCAGAGGGACAAAGAAATGGAAATTGCTGACTACTACGGATACGTCAGGTGACAGCTGCTAGGATTCTTGCTGCCACCTTGGCTACCAGCGGTTCTTCCATACATAGGTAAGATAGGTATAGAACCGAATAAGTAAATGGAATAGAATTAATAGATGAGTAATAAACCTTTCGAATTTTGAGATGCTGCTAACTGGGGCGTGAGAAAGGAAGGCCTGAAAGTTGGATGGGAGAATGAAGGAAAGGGGTAAAAACTGAGGAAAGAGGAAGGAACTTGGCCCAGGGCTAGGAAGGCCAAAAGAGACGTATGGATTTAGGAAAGGAAGCAGGAGTGAGGATGAAATGGCAGAAGTAAAAAGCAGGGTCAGGGGTCTGGGTTGAAAGAACACAATTGGAGTAGAGTTGAAGGTGACAGGAGATGAGTCTAGGTTTACTAGGAGAAATAGAAACAAAGTCTCTCGGGGAGGTTGGCCTTAAGTCTCACAACCACCAGATAGGTATTTCAGAAAACAAGAGGTTCACGACACATCTCTGAAAGGTTTGAGTTGCCTTATTCAGGTGTGATTATAGTGGGGGAATAGGCAAATCTACCAGAGAAGTAGCTAGGGCTCAGAGTCCTCCTAGGGGCAGCTGACGACAGGGCCAGAGCCAAGGGAACTGCTGCATCAGGAGGCCCACGAACAAATCAGGGGCATAGCCGCCTGTCACTTCCCTACCAGGAAGGAAGCCAGGTATATTACTATAACCAAGGCACACTGGGGTCTTCACTGTATGGAGAACTTGGCTCCTGCCCGCAATCCTATGGCTCCGCGTCATACACAGGAAGTAGGGCCTCTGCGCAACCAGAAATGGGAATGGGACTGAAGGAGATTCAGCCCGCAAATATCCGACCACCAGCTTCCACCTCTGCAATCTGCCACCCTGTGTCTGCTCAACGCATCACAGAAACAAGTTTTCAAGGTGAGTATACAAACGGCAGAGCAAGTTGAAGAATGAGGTCGGCATTCACAAACGGGGTCAAATCGACAGCTGGGAAGGGGTGTAGAGACAGGTAGAATTTAGATCCTGAGCCTTTAATAATCACTACCTTCTCTCAGTGCTCTCTGTTTTTAGACTCTATGTAAGAACAGCTAGGGCTTCCCTGGTGGCGCCTGCCAATGCAGGGGACACGGCTTCGAGCCCCGGTCTGCGAAGATCCCACATGCCGTGCTGCAACTAAGCGCATGTGCCACAACGACTGAGCCTGCATTCCAGAGCCCGTGAGCCGCAACTACCGAAGCCCACGCGCCTACAGCCCATGCTCCGCAACAAGAGAGGCCACCGCGATGAGAAGCCCGCACACCGCAACCAAGAGTAGACCCCGCTAGCCGCAACTAGAGAAAGCCCGTGCACAGCAATGAGGACCCAGTGCAGCCAAAAAAATAAATACGTAGAATAAATAAGTTCAATCAATCAATCAATCAATAAACGTAAATTAAAAACAAACAAACAAACAAAAAAACAGAACACCTGATGCAGGTGGGAAGGTGGGAGGGACACTGTAAAGGTCATCTATGCTACATGTACAAGAACCCCGAGAGCACACCAATAGGTACCACATTTTTCACTGCTGTAGCCGAGCATTCCCCCTGTACTACCACACTGTAGCACTCCCTTCCCTCGTCTACCGCTACAGTCTCTTTGGAAGGTGTTTCAGAACTCTTGTTATGAGAGTGCCAGTTGAACTGTCCTCACTTCCGTCATTTATACCAGGATTTAAGACCTTGTGGTCCGAGATCCTGTCCAGAGAGCAAGCAGGCTAAGACTCTGTCTTTGTTTCTATATTTCATCAGAAAGGGCTCTACCCCCTCTCCTAGTTCATGGTGTGAAGTGTTCTTAGCCTCTCGGGAAAGTGGGGAGAATTCAAAGGACTCTCTATGAGAATGCTAGGCTTTGTAAAACATTTCAGTTTTTTAAAAAGAAGACTCATTTTGTATTGGACTTACAACAGTCCTATGAGATACAAAGAGAGCCAAGGATCAGTGACATGAAATGATCACCAGTAAGAATTACAACAGTCACCGCTTACCTCGTAGCATAGGGCACACTGTCCATGATCCTTAAGAAGAGTTAGTAGAAATGCCTTGCCCATCTTGCCCCTGAACCCCTTGAAAGGTACACGACTGCTGTGTTGGTGTTTAGGGGGAGCATCTCACTTACCCGGGACTGACTTCAACCTTGATTCCTCTGTAGTGATGGAGACTTCCCCGCTGATGAAAAATTCCCTGGGATTGCAACCTCCAAGCCAGACCGCTTTCCTATGGAATGACAGAGAACTTCAGAGAACTTGTCAAGATGAAACACCAGTCAGTCTGCGGGAGAAAGGGAAGAAGAGAACGATGGAAATCGTTTCTGGGAAACTATTTTTACATTATGTTTTGTTTGTTCCTGGTAAATAAACTGAAATCTTCTTAACATTCAAACAAAATCTAAACCACTAAATTCAACAACACAGGAGTATAACTTTTGAAAAAAATTTCTTTGGCTGCGCAGCATGTGGGATCTTAGCTCCCCAACCAGGGATTGAACCCACGCCTGCTGCATTGGAAGCGCAGAGTCTTCACCACTGGACCACCAGGGAAGTCCCAGGAATAGAACTTTTAAAGGAGAAGGTATAAACCCCTGGGTTATATGAACTGGAGATTTTTAGTAAGAAGTCAATAGATCTTTTGTTAGGCACATTTTATGTTAGGCTGTCTCCCTGCACAGGACGCAGGCGCCTTGAAAATGGAAATCACATCCCTCTATAGTACGTCCCTCTTCTTTCTGCTTTGCAGTTTGCTGCTCCACTTGTTCAACCCCACCTAGTAATAACCTATACTTCCCTTGTTCCTGTTTTCCCATCTGGAAAACAGACAAAAGGCAACCAAACAACGCAAAGGTCTCAACAAATAAGGGATACCCAAAACCAGAGATGGCCAGAACTTCTGTATCCCTCATGAAACCTAGCCCGGTGTTCAATACTTAGGTATCATTAATACATGCGTGTTGACTGAAACAGTTGAAACGCAATTCTTCCACTTCCCAGTTTAGTTTTAGTCCTCATACAAAACCTGATCATCAAATTCCTTAATGCTAGGAATCACAGTGAAAAATAATTTCTCAACTGACTTCTGTCAGATGAGTGAGAACTAAGGTTAATTCAGTGTATCTGAAGCATAGAAAGTGAGGGCAAACGTGGCACAAGATGGGGCTAGAGAAGCAGAGAGGATTCTAGAGCACGCAGAGTCTTAAAGGCCACCAGTGTGTTTTCTATTCTCAAAACAATGTTTGTGAGCGATGTTTATGAGCAATGTTCCAACTTGCTTTGAAGCTTTCTTGTGTGAAGAATGGATTGGAGGGAAACAAGATATATGGACACTAGTTAGGACCTAATCGCAACAGACAGGCAAGTTCAGTATTAGGATGTTGAGGGAGAGCTGACAGATTCCAAAGAAATTCAGGAGATAAACTGAAGCGGGCTTCATGGGGTATGAGATGGAGGAAAGGAAGGTCTTAGGGAATTAAAGGGTTTACTGCACACATGAGCAGAGTCTCAAAATTAATCATTTGAACGTACAGAGGGGGATCGATCTCCCAAATGACACCGGTTAGGAAGCAACGGTACGCCCTGTAGAATTCCTAGAGACAGCACAAATCAACTGTTTCGATGGAAAATTCGGCGGGACCCTTGATTTCCATGGGAATATAGAGAAAAGAGACACTGATCTGGCTTGCAGGTATTTAGGAAGTTGTTAGCCTGACATCACATACTAGTCTCATGTAAGTAGGCCGTCTGAAGTATGAAGCTTAGGGGAAAAACCTTGAAGAAAACTTAAAAGCTTAAGCCACACCTCTATACTACACCACCTTTCACAGTTTCTTCTCAGATAAGCAGCATCCCCATCAGTGAAGAAACTCACATCCCATAATAGGAACAACAGGCCTAAAAATTAAATGTGTGTCTTTGGAGGTCCCATCTATGCGATATCTTCCTGGTACCAGAAAAGTCCCCAGGAAGATCGATCTTTGCACCCCTGAAAGCTTACCACCAAGGAAAATGACTAGGTCCATAGATTTCCTCCCTCAAACCAGCCTACCTCACACATAAATCACTAGCAACTCAGCCCTTAACTCACATTATCACAGTCACAAGAGTGGTTAGGGAGAAAAGCACTAACCAGGGGAACTAACACAGAGGCAATCCAGGCCAAGCTGGGCTGGTGGCAGATATCTGCTCCTTACGCTCGGGTGCATAATGCGACTCACCACAATGCCTTTTTCACAGACCCTTTTTAAAGTTTCTCCACAAAATCCAACAGCTCAAGTTAGCTCATGACGCTTCAAGGTAAACAATCGTCAAGAGAAAAACATGCAATATGTCTTACAATGTTGGATTCCTTACAAATAGGACAAGGAAATAACCATGTAGACAAAACCAGAGCATTTGAAAACATCTGCGTTCTACAAACATACCAGTGAATGCTATAAATAAGGTAATATGACATAAAACAAAATGAAAACTAGATGTGAGACTGTTCTCTTCAGTGTACAGACTTCATGGCAGTTGCTGCACGATCTAGCTACTTATATCTACAACTCTCTGTTCTGTTAATACAAAATGAGGCCCAAGTGTGTCAACTTGTTTCCCACAGAAACCAAAAAACCTACATGCATCTCTTTTCTCCGGTGCCCTTTCACCTTACCTGCTCCCAGTTCTCCACCAATGTCCTCCTCTTTCTCTAATTATTCTCCTCTTCATTGTGCTTGGCCTTGCACCCAAGCATGCAAGACAGAGAGTCCTAGAGGTCCGAGATTCTAGAGGGGCTGTTTGCAAGGGGGAGGAGATTACGGTAACTGCCACACTGTATATACTTCTGTGCAAAGAAAGAGGGACAGTGTTCAGAATGTCTCTCACATATAAAAAGAGCTGGATGGCAGGATACCTGTGTGGCCCAAGGAACTAGAGCTAGCAAATCATGGGCAAAACAATTGCAACCAAAGGCTGGAAGAGGAAAGGTCTGCAACCAGCTCTGTCTCCTGGCTCTCTGGTATTTGCTGCCAATGGGCAGAGTCTATTTCGTGAAGCATCAAGCACTGAAAAGAAGACTCCTGCTGCTGGAAGTTGACAGGAAGGAACATCCAATGCAAGATCAAGGCTTGTCCTAGAAGCAATGCCCATAATGGAAGAAAAAAAAAAAAAAAAAAGAAAGCGGAAGAGAAATGTTAAGTCGCAAGTCCAACCTGGCCCCCAGCCTAGCCCAGCCCAAGGAAGGTAGGAGTCAAGGAGAAGAAACTAAAAGAGAAGAGCCTTGGACCACAACATTCTCCACAGGGTACACTCAACAAACTTCACCCTGCTCTTTAACCAAGTTACAACTGTAATAGTTCAAACTACATGGCTCTTTCCTTCCTAAGGATACTAGTTAAATAAGATCTATATAGCTCTAAGTATATGATACATAAAATAGAATACTCTGTAGAATATAAGTAACTGTTAGTTAATTATATTAATGAACGTCTGTAAGAAATGTTGCAATGATTTCCCTAATGGAAGAGCCTGGGGGAGGTAAATCTGTCTTCTAGGATTTCCTCCCCAGAGCTCAGAAATTGAGGGGTTGTTTTAGCTCTCCTACGCTCTCTTCACCCAAGCCCGCCCTCCTGTTGGGGATCGGACCTCCCTATTGGCTAGCTCATACCTTTCAACTGCCTGCTTTGTGACATCACTCTCCTACCAAACCTACTACCACTTGGTAGAGGTCTTGGGGTTTCCGTGGAGCCGTTTGGACCAGTAACCAGTGACCTTTGTACTGGACACGTGCGCCGTTCAGCTGCAGCCACTCAGACATCCTCTAGTGTTGTCTCCTCATCCCTTGTACCTGCAGTTGATGTCTCCTCTTCTCTGACCATGTCAGGTAAGAAAAGAAACTTTGGAAAGTTTTGCGTTCGATTTCTTGTGCCCCTAAATTGAGGAGGAGATTCAAAATAGCGTGGAATAATGAGGGAAAGTATTGAACTACAAGTCTGGAGACCTAATTTCAGTTTTGACTTTGACGTTTACTGTCTGTGTGACTTTGGACAAATCACTGACTGCCTCACAAAGCCTGCTGCTTTCCTTATCTGTTACGTTAGGATACCACATTGGGTTGATCACTCTGATCCCCTTCTTTTCCAATATTGAGCCTTAAAGGATACCCATGTAGAAAATGAAATCAGAGACTTCTCAAAAGAGTGTTTCAACAGAAACATAGAAAAGCCAGGTGACACAGAAAACTAGCGATATATACCAAGATGTTTCATCTCCAATGGTCTCCCTCCACTAGTATTTCGACTAGTTGAAAAGAGAGAATAGGGAGAGAGGATGGAGAGTACTGGGCTATATAGGGAGGCACAGAGTCAAACGTAAGCAAGTTTAGGATTGTTTTCATTAGCACAGGCCAACAGGAACCAAGAGATGGGAAAAAAATATAAGAATGAAGAGGGAAAGCATAGAGGAGCTCTCAAGAAAGAGGCAGTTTGCCATGGAATGTTGACGGGAGCCAAAGATTTTAAATTAAAGCAGAAACAGCACAGAGGGAAATCTGCTCAGAGCAGGGCAAAACAAAGCTGATGGTAGCAAATCCTTACATTAACAGACTAAGAAGGAAAGTAAGGCCAGAACAGGGGATCACCAGGAAAGGCAGCCTATCAGAAAAGTCATACTCCGTTTTCTTTCTTTTATTGCCTCTCTGAATACAGCTGGCACTTGACAGTTTGGAATAGAAACATTTTAGAAGTACGTTTTAGAAATGATGCTTCCTAGAAACCAGAAACCAAAGTGGTTATCTAGGGGGCTGCTTTTCAGTGTTCTATTCTTTCTAATTTTTAAACTAGGTAGACATTTGACCAATTAAACATTTTAAATGATATCTTCTACATTGAATCAGAAGGACTATTTCCTTTGTGTGATATGTAGCTTCTAAGGCAAGGTTGCTTTTCAATTTTTACAGTTATTTCCTTCCTAACACAGAGAGCACATTGATCAACAGCCATCGTTCGCTTGTAGATCTTAGCTACCGGAGAAGAAAAAGAAAAAGTCAAGCCCCACATCTCTAATTCCCCATTTAGGGAATTCCCTGGCGGTCCAGCGCTTAGGACTCGGTGCTTTCACGGCCAGGGCCACGCGGCGCGGCAAAAGAAAAAAAGAAAACACAAACATCCACATTTATCTAAAACAATGTTGTGGAGTCCTTTGGATTTTCTTACATTTGAAAATCTTTTTTAATTGGATTCTAGGGATGATGGTTTTTTGAGGTCTTGGGATGTCATCTTCTTGGATGTGGAAGATGATTCTAAGTTCTAGGATAAATACAAAAACCTTCTTGATACTTTTTAAGCTTCCTTTCTGCTTATTATATGAGTTATATTCATGGACAGATATATTTCTCCTAGGCTTAATACCTGTTACTTGCTGGGTAAAAATATGAATGAGCACAATAATGAAACTCTTTTACACTTACTATTTTGCTGTCTGCTTTGTACCGGTTTTCATTGAAATACTTGTCTATATATGTTGTGGCTACCTATACATTCACATTTGTTGCATTCTGTTGCTTGTTGTGCATTTTTTACTGATTTATCGTCTCTGTCTGTATGCATTGGCTAGGAATTCATTCACCTCTATCACCTCCATCGTGTTTTTTGGTTAATAGTATTCACTAAAATAGAGTGGGCAAAATTCACTTTCATAATATTGCATGTATGGTACAGAATGTCATTTGTTAGTAAATTCATTAGGCTTTGATACTTGCCCACATACCCCAGTTTTCATTAATATCTATGGATTTCTTTTTCGTTACGTAACATGTTTTTCATGATTTTTCTTTGTCTTTCTAGAACTTATTGTATCTTCCTCCATATAAATCATACGCAATAGATCAGCTTATTCATCTATTAATTATTACTGCTATTATTATTGGTGGTGGTGTTATAACCACTTTATAGATGAGTAATCTGAAGTAATCAGATAACTTTTCTCTTTCCAAAAGCACTTAAGAAATCCACTTTCGGGTAATCATTTTGAGGTAGGATGAGAAACCAGGCTTGAAGAGGGCAAACATGACTCTTTCAGTTCACCAGTTGGACTGAGCTATACGTCAACTCTAGGTAATAGCGTGGGAACTGCACAAGCAAAGGGAGACACTGAAGATGACAATGGTAATGGCCGTACTGTTTTCTAATGGACAAAAAAAATGCTTATATTATAAGTTCTATTTCTCCTGCTTTCTGGCACTATCATGCTCAGAGTGGAGTCCTGGCAAGGAAGTCAGGATACTTAGGTTCTGAAACCTGGTAATGACACTAACATAATGAGAGAACCTGAACAAGTCAACCCGACCTCTCTGAGCCTCAGTTTCCTTACTCGTGAAATGAGACTGAAAAAAGAGAAAGTTCTCTAAGGGCCTCCTAGTTCTAAAATGCTTCCAGTCTAGGAAATAGCATAGAAGTCAATACGAGTGCAGGCTGAAGGGAAAGACAGGGCAGGGAGAAGGTTGCTTCCAGCCTAGAGAACAATGTCTGAACCATACCACTTGGCTCTTCTGCCCATCTGTGCCCAAGATGGGAGCACAGGCAGTTAATACAGAAGAGTGGAAAACTGCTCAGTCCTTACAGCCATCATTAACTGTCTGATTTTGGGTTTCTCAGGAAGGGTCGATAGTAGAGGTGTCCTGAGAGCAAGAACCTTAAGATAATGCTGTTCCTCAAACGTAGTGAGAATTTCTCAACCTCCCTGAGTTTTTCATGACCCTCTTGTTCTTACAGAAAATTTCCAAAATCCATCTCTACTTGGAACTCTAAATTCTCTGCAGCATTCTCTTCCTGTGGTGAGCAATGCAACTTCCCTAACACGAAGTGTCTGCAACTTCTCCAGAGTCTCTGCCCCTGCCGTCAGTTCGGCATCGGCTACCGGTACCTCTTTCCAGACACTCATGGGTAGTGCCTACCTTTACCAACATTCCAGCACGACTATGTTATCTGGAGTTACTGACCACAGCCAGATCTCCACTTCAGCTCCTTCCTATCCAGGTGTTCTTGAGTGGGACATCACAGGAAGCACTGAAAAGAATTCCTCTTCACTCGGAGACTTTACTCTGGCACTCACTGACCGGCACCCAGCTGCTTCCTCCATGTTTATGGCAGCCCAGGATGATAAAACTTCAGACGCCAATAACATGGTCCCTCTATATCCATCACTTTCTGCCAGGCTTGCTCAGGGAGCACCATCTCAGATTCCAAATCAGGGGCATAGCCGCCTGTCACTTCCCTACCAGGAAGGAAGCCAGGTATATTACTATAACCAAGGCACACTGGGGTCTTCACTGTATGGAGAACTTGGCTCCTGCCCGCAATCCTATGGCTCCGTGTCATACACAGGAAGTAGGGCCTCTGCGCAACCAGAAATGGGAATGGGACTGAAGGAGATTCAGCCCACAAATATCCGACCACCAGCTTCCACCTCTGCAATCTGCCACCCTGTGTCTGCTCAACGCATCACAGAAACAAGTTTTCAAGGTGAGTATACAAACGGCAGAGAAAGTTGAAGAATGAGGTCGGCATTCACAAATGGGGTCAAATCGACAGCTGGGAAGGGGTGTAGAGACAGGTAGAATTTAGATCCTGAGCCTTTAGTAACCACTACCTTCGCTCAGTGCCCTCTGTTTTTAGACTCTATATAAGAACACCTAGGGCTTCCCTGGTGGCGCCGTGGTTAAGAATCCGCCTGCCAATGCAATGCGGCGGACACTGGTTCGAGCCCTGGTCTGGGAAGATCCCACATGCCGTGGAGCAACTAAGCCCATGTGCCACAACGACTGAGCCTGCATTCTAGAGCCCGTGAGCCGCAACTACCGAAGCCCACGCGCCTAGAGCGCATGCTCCGCAACAAGAGAAGCCCGCACACCGCAACCAAGAGTAGACCCCGCTAGCCGCAACTAGAGAAAGCCCGTGCACAGCAATGAAGACCCTGTGCAGCCAAAAAAATAAATACGTAGAATAAATAAGTTCAAACAATCAATCAATAAATAAACGTAAATTAAAAAAAACAAAAAAACAAAAAGAACACCTAATGCAGGTGGGAAGGTGGCAGGGACACTGTAAAGGTCATCTATGCTACATGTACAAGAACCCCGAGAGCACACCAATAGGTACCACATTTTTCACTGCTGTAGCCGAGCATTCCCCCTGTACTACCACACTGTAGCACTCCCTTCCCTCGTCTACTGCTACAGTCTCTTTGGAAGGTGTCTCAGAACTCTTGTTATGAGAGTGCCAGTTGAAGTGTCCTCACTTCCGTCATTTATACCAGGATTTAAGACCTTGTGGTCCGAGATCCTGTCCAGAGAGCAAGCAGGCTAAGACTCTGTCTTTGTTTCTGTATTTCATCAGAAAGGGCTCTACCCCCTCTCCTAGTTCATGGTGTGAAGTGTTCTTAGCCTCTCGGGAAAGTGGGGAGAATTGAAAGGACTCTATATGAGAATGCTAGGCTTTGTAAAACATTTCAGTTGTTTAAAAAGAAGACTCATTTTGTATTGGACTTACAACAGTCCTATGAGATACAAAGAGAGCCAAGGATCAGTGACATGAAATGATCACCAGTTAAGCATTACAACAGTCACCGCTTACCTCGTAGCATAGGGCACTGTCCATGATCCTTAAGAAGAGTTAGTAGAAATGCCTTGCCCATCTTGCCCCTGAACCCCTTGAAAGGTACACGACTGCTGTGTTGGTGTTTAGGGGGAGCATCTCATTTACCAGGGACTGACTTCTCCCTTGATCCCTTTGTAGTGATGGAGCCTTCCCTGGTGATGAAAAATTCCCTGGGATTGCAACCTCCAAGCCAGACGTTTTGTGTGACACAAACTCAAGAACTCCCCAAGTCCTGCAGTAGCAGAAACAGTCACATACTTGAGAGTAACCCACCATCTGAACTTGGGGACATTTCAGTGACAGCTCCAGTCCAGAGTGCCAGGCGTCTCCTGGCCCTGCCTCCAGCTCCAAGCCAGGGACAAACAGAGAGTAAGAACGTGGAGGATATCAAAACCAAGCTGTCAAAGCCTCTGGAGGCCTACCAGATCCCAATAGAAAACCAAGATCCTCCACTACTCCCTTTAGGAATCCCTGATATTCCCCAGCCGCTGGCCTGCACCGATCCCCTCAGCCAAGAGGAGCAGCCTGGTTCTGAAAATGCTGATCTGGGAGAGAACAGCCTGAGTCGTCAGGACCTAGGGACACTTGAAAATGGGACTGAACCTAGCAGTGGTCTTGCAGACATTACTACACTGGCGGAGGATATTCACCTTCCCCAGCTCTTTAATTCTTGGAAAGATCTTGATCGATCCCAAGGTCCCAACGTGATCAAAGCTGAAGACACCAGAGCCATTAAGGTGAATCAGGTGCAGGAAAAGCCAAGTGTCGTAAAGGTTCCCTCTGATCAACCCAGGAAGAACAAACAGAAAGCCTCTGAGCCTATCGGTGGTGCTCCCAAGGCCAAAATCCAGCCAAAGGATCCAGAGTGCCTGTTAGGGGGAGAAGCGGTTATATGCACTGCTGCAGTCAGTGACAGGGCTCCTGCGAACACGGCCAAGCACTCTCAAGGCAAACCTCAGAAAGCTGCATCCGGAAAGATCAGCAAAACTGAGAGCCATGGGCAGGAAAAGACCAAAAGGACCAGAGGAAGAAACAAGGCTGAAGAGAACAAGCAGTCAGGGAACAAAGTCAAGGCAGAAGACAAGCCAGCAATCCCCAACACGAAGCGAAAGGAACACCAAACTGAGCTTCGCCAAGAGAGCTTTCAAAAGCCTCGAACCTCCCTTGGCGTGCGCATGCTGGAGTCTGTGAAGGTTCTTCATGCGCTGGGGAAGAAGAATGAGACGAAAACTGGGCTCTCTTCCTGTCGGCTCTTGGGAAATTCAAGCAACCCCAAAGACCCCCAGCCACCCCCAGCGATCCAGCCACGGCGGCATACCCCACGTGAGGGTAAGAGGCCTGAGAAAACGCAAGTCCAAGCCCAGAAACCAGACAGCAGTGCTGAAACAGAGTGTCCATCTCCATCCCAGTGTGAGCGGCCTCCTCCTGGGAAGGTCAAGTTGATACCTCTGCCTTTTTCTGCCTGGGACAAGCCTCAAGCTCGACCCGCTCCTCGGAGGCCACAGTCTCTGGCCTCACATCGGCCTGCTGTGGCTTACCGTGCCCAGCCTGGTTCTACTGACTCAGCTCAACCTGCTGCAGTCAATTCATCCCAGCCAGCTCCTGCCTCTTTGCCAGGTCCCGCCAAACCAGCTCAGCCAACTGTGGCCAACCCAACCCAACCGGCTTGGACCAACCATACCCAGCCTCGTGTCCCTCAGCCTGCTGCTCCTAGGCCTGCACCCTACAAAACTTCATCTGGCGCTTCTCTCCAGCGCGAGCCTGTTCCCCCTGCTGTGACTAAGCGCCAGTCCCCACCCAAGCTCCAAACCCAACTTCTACTCCAAGACTTCAGCAAGCAACGAGTTCCATGGAGGGAACCCAACGTGCCTGAGCCAGTCATGTCAAAGCCCATCGAACAAGAGCAGAGGCCAGAGCGAGAGGCCATGAAGAGGCGGGCTCAACAACAACGGGAGAATGCTGCCAGATACACCTCTTCGGGGAAGCTGCAATTTTTCACCCAGAGGGACAAAGAAATGGAAATTGCTGACTACTACGGATACGTCAGGTGACAGCTGCTAGGATTCTTGCTGCCACCTTGGCTACCAGCGGTTCTTCCATACATAGGTAAGATAGGTATAGAACCGAATAAGTAAATGGAATAGAATTAATAGATGAGTAATAAACCTTTCGAATTTTGAGATGCTGCTAACTGGGGCGTGAGAAAGGAAGGCCTGAAAGTTGGATGGGAGAATGAAGGAAAGGGGTAAAAACTGAGGAAAGAGGAAGGAACTTGGCCCAGGGCTAGGAAGGCCAAAAGAGACGTATGGATTTAGGAAAGGAAGCAGGAGTGAGGATGAAATGGCAGAAGTAAAAAGCAGGGTCAGGGGTCTGGGTTGAAAGAACACAATTGGAGTAGAGTTGAAGGTGACAGGAGATGAGTCTAGGTTTACTAGGAGAAATAGAAACAAAGTCTCTCGGGGAGGTTGGCCTTAAGTCTCACAACCACCAGATAGGTATTTCAGAAAACAAGAGGTTCACGACACATCTCTGAAAGGTTTGAGTTGCCTTATTCAGGTGTGATTATAGTGGGGGAATAGGCAAATCTACCAGAGAAGTAGCTAGGGCTCAGAGTCCTCCTAGGGGCAGCTGACGACAGGGCCAGAGCCAAGGGAACTGCTGCATCAGGAGGCCCACGAACAAATCAGGGGCATAGCCGCCTGTCACTTCCCTACCAGGAAGGAAGCCAGGTATATTACTATAACCAAGGCACACTGGGGTCTTCACTGTATGGAGAACTTGGCTCCTGCCCGCAATCCTATGGCTCCGCGTCATACACAGGAAGTAGGGCCTCTGCGCAACCAGAAATGGGAATGGGACTGAAGGAGATTCAGCCCGCAAATATCCGACCACCAGCTTCCACCTCTGCAATCTGCCACCCTGTGTCTGCTCAACGCATCACAGAAACAAGTTTTCAAGGTGAGTATACAAACGGCAGAGCAAGTTGAAGAATGAGGTCGGCATTCACAAACGGGGTCAAATCGACAGCTGGGAAGGGGTGTAGAGACAGGTAGAATTTAGATCCTGAGCCTTTAATAATCACTACCTTCTCTCAGTGCTCTCTGTTTTTAGACTCTATGTAAGAACAGCTAGGGCTTCCCTGGTGGCGCCTGCCAATGCAGGGGACACGGCTTCGAGCCCCGGTCTGCGAAGATCCCACATGCCGTGCTGCAACTAAGCGCATGTGCCACAACGACTGAGCCTGCATTCCAGAGCCCGTGAGCCGCAACTACCGAAGCCCACGCGCCTACAGCCCATGCTCCGCAACAAGAGAGGCCACCGCGATGAGAAGCCCGCACACCGCAACCAAGAGTAGACCCCGCTAGCCGCAACTAGAGAAAGCCCGTGCACAGCAATGAGGACCCAGTGCAGCCAAAAAAATAAATACGTAGAATAAATAAGTTCAATCAATCAATCAATCAATAAACGTAAATTAAAAACAAACAAACAAACAAAAAAACAGAACACCTGATGCAGGTGGGAAGGTGGGAGGGACACTGTAAAGGTCATCTATGCTACATGTACAAGAACCCCGAGAGCACACCAATAGGTACCACATTTTTCACTGCTGTAGCCGAGCATTCCCCCTGTACTACCACACTGTAGCACTCCCTTCCCTCGTCTACCGCTACAGTCTCTTTGGAAGGTGTTTCAGAACTCTTGTTATGAGAGTGCCAGTTGAACTGTCCTCACTTCCGTCATTTATACCAGGATTTAAGACCTTGTGGTCCGAGATCCTGTCCAGAGAGCAAGCAGGCTAAGACTCTGTCTTTGTTTCTATATTTCATCAGAAAGGGCTCTACCCCCTCTCCTAGTTCATGGTGTGAAGTGTTCTTAGCCTCTCGGGAAAGTGGGGAGAATTCAAAGGACTCTCTATGAGAATGCTAGGCTTTGTAAAACATTTCAGTTTTTTAAAAAGAAGACTCATTTTGTATTGGACTTACAACAGTCCTATGAGATACAAAGAGAGCCAAGGATCAGTGACATGAAATGATCACCAGTAAGAATTACAACAGTCACCGCTTACCTCGTAGCATAGGGCACACTGTCCATGATCCTTAAGAAGAGTTAGTAGAAATGCCTTGCCCATCTTGCCCCTGAACCCCTTGAAAGGTACACGACTGCTGTGTTGGTGTTTAGGGGGAGCATCTCACTTACCCGGGACTGACTTCAACCTTGATTCCTCTGTAGTGATGGAGACTTCCCCGCTGATGAAAAATTCCCTGGGATTGCAACCTCCAAGCCAGACCGCTTTCCTATGGAATGACAGAGAACTTCAGAGAACTTGTCAAGATGAAACACCAGTCAGTCTGCGGGAGAAAGGGAAGAAGAGAACGATGGAAATCGTTTCTGGGAAACTATTTTTACATTATGTTTTGTTTGTTCCTGGTAAATAAACTGAAATCTTCTTAACATTCAAACAAAATCTAAACCACTAAATTCAACAACACAGGAGTATAACTTTTGAAAAAAATTTCTTTGGCTGCGCAGCATGTGGGATCTTAGCTCCCCAACCAGGGATTGAACCCACGCCTGCTGCATTGGAAGCGCAGAGTCTTCACCACTGGACCACCAGGGAAGTCCCAGGAATAGAACTTTTAAAGGAGAAGGTATAAACCCCTGGGTTATATGAACTGGAGATTTTTAGTAAGAAGTCAATAGATCTTTTGTTAGGCACATTTTATGTTAGGCTGTCTCCCTGCACAGGACGCAGGCGCCTTGAAAATGGAAATCACATCCCTCTATAGTACGTCCCTCTTCTTTCTGCTTTGCAGTTTGCTGCTCCACTTGTTCAACCCCACCTAGTAATAACCTATACTTCCCTTGTTCCTGTTTTCCCATCTGGAAAACAGACAAAAGGCAACCAAACAACGCAAAGGTCTCAACAAATAAGGGATACCCAAAACCAGAGATGGCCAGAACTTCTGTATCCCTCATGAAACCTAGCCCGGTGTTCAATACTTAGGTATCATTAATACATGCGTGTTGACTGAAACAGTTGAAACGCAATTCTTCCACTTCCCAGTTTAGTTTTAGTCCTCATACAAAACCTGATCATCAAATTCCTTAATGCTAGGAATCACAGTGAAAAATAATTTCTCAACTGACTTCTGTCAGATGAGTGAGAACTAAGGTTAATTCAGTGTATCTGAAGCATAGAAAGTGAGGGCAAACGTGGCACAAGATGGGGCTAGAGAAGCAGAGAGGATTCTAGAGCACGCAGAGTCTTAAAGGCCACCAGTGTGTTTTCTATTCTCAAAACAATGTTTGTGAGCGATGTTTATGAGCAATGTTCCAACTTGCTTTGAAGCTTTCTTGTGTGAAGAATGGATTGGAGGGAAACAAGATATATGGACACTAGTTAGGACCTAATCGCAACAGACAGGCAAGTTCAGTATTAGGATGTTGAGGGAGAGCTGACAGATTCCAAAGAAATTCAGGAGATAAACTGAAGCGGGCTTCATGGGGTATGAGATGGAGGAAAGGAAGGTCTTAGGGAATTAAAGGGTTTACTGCACACATGAGCAGAGTCTCAAAATTAATCATTTGAACGTACAGAGGGGGATCGATCTCCCAAATGACACCGGTTAGGAAGCAACGGTACGCCCTGTAGAATTCCTAGAGACAGCACAAATCAACTGTTTCGATGGAAAATTCGGCGGGACCCTTGATTTCCATGGGAATATAGAGAAAAGAGACACTGATCTGGCTTGCAGGTATTTAGGAAGTTGTTAGCCTGACATCACATACTAGTCTCATGTAAGTAGGCCGTCTGAAGTATGAAGCTTAGGGGAAAAACCTTGAAGAAAACTTAAAAGCTTAAGCCACACCTCTATACTACACCACCTTTCACAGTTTCTTCTCAGATAAGCAGCATCCCCATCAGTGAAGAAACTCACATCCCATAATAGGAACAACAGGCCTAAAAATTAAATGTGTGTCTTTGGAGGTCCCATCTATGCGATATCTTCCTGGTACCAGAAAAGTCCCCAGGAAGATCGATCTTTGCACCCCTGAAAGCTTACCACCAAGGAAAATGACTAGGTCCATAGATTTCCTCCCTCAAACCAGCCTACCTCACACATAAATCACTAGCAACTCAGCCCTTAACTCACATTATCACAGTCACAAGAGTGGTTAGGGAGAAAAGCACTAACCAGGGGAACTAACACAGAGGCAATCCAGGCCAAGCTGGGCTGGTGGCAGATATCTGCTCCTTACGCTCGGGTGCATAATGCGACTCACCACAATGCCTTTTTCACAGACCCTTTTTAAAGTTTCTCCACAAAATCCAACAGCTCAAGTTAGCTCATGACGCTTCAAGGTAAACAATCGTCAAGAGAAAAACATGCAATATGTCTTACAATGTTGGATTCCTTACAAATAGGACAAGGAAATAACCATGTAGACAAAACCAGAGCATTTGAAAACATCTGCGTTCTACAAACATACCAGTGAATGCTATAAATAAGGTAATATGACATAAAACAAAATGAAAACTAGATGTGAGACTGTTCTCTTCAGTGTACAGACTTCATGGCAGTTGCTGCACGATCTAGCTACTTATATCTACAACTCTCTGTTCTGTTAATACAAAATGAGGCCCAAGTGTGTCAACTTGTTTCCCACAGAAACCAAAAAACCTACATGCATCTCTTTTCTCCGGTGCCCTTTCACCTTACCTGCTCCCAGTTCTCCACCAATGTCCTCCTCTTTCTCTAATTATTCTCCTCTTCATTGTGCTTGGCCTTGCACCCAAGCATGCAAGACAGAGAGTCCTAGAGGTCCGAGATTCTAGAGGGGCTGTTTGCAAGGGGGAGGAGATTACGGTAACTGCCACACTGTATATACTTCTGTGCAAAGAAAGAGGGACAGTGTTCAGAATGTCTCTCACATATAAAAAGAGCTGGATGGCAGGATACCTGTGTGGCCCAAGGAACTAGAGCTAGCAAATCATGGGCAAAACAATTGCAACCAAAGGCTGGAAGAGGAAAGGTCTGCAACCAGCTCTGTCTCCTGGCTCTCTGGTATTTGCTGCCAATGGGCAGAGTCTATTTCGTGAAGCATCAAGCACTGAAAAGAAGACTCCTGCTGCTGGAAGTTGACAGGAAGGAACATCCAATGCAAGATCAAGGCTTGTCCTAGAAGCAATGCCCATAATGGAAGAAAAAAAAAAAAAAAAAAGAAAGCGGAAGAGAAATGTTAAGTCGCAAGTCCAACCTGGCCCCCAGCCTAGCCCAGCCCAAGGAAGGTAGGAGTCAAGGAGAAGAAACTAAAAGAGAAGAGCCTTGGACCACAACATTCTCCACAGGGTACACTCAACAAACTTCACCCTGCTCTTTAACCAAGTTACAACTGTAATAGTTCAAACTACATGGCTCTTTCCTTCCTAAGGATACTAGTTAAATAAGATCTATATAGCTCTAAGTATATGATACATAAAATAGAATACTCTGTAGAATATAAGTAACTGTTAGTTAATTATATTAATGAACGTCTGTAAGAAATGTTGCAATGATTTCCCTAATGGAAGAGCCTGGGGGAGGTAAATCTGTCTTCTAGGATTTCCTCCCCAGAGCTCAGAAATTGAGGGGTTGTTTTAGCTCTCCTACGCTCTCTTCACCCAAGCCCGCCCTCCTGTTGGGGATCGGACCTCCCTATTGGCTAGCTCATACCTTTCAACTGCCTGCTTTGTGACATCACTCTCCTACCAAACCTACTACCACTTGGTAGAGGTCTTGGGGTTTCCGTGGAGCCGTTTGGACCAGTAACCAGTGACCTTTGTACTGGACACGTGCGCCGTTCAGCTGCAGCCACTCAGACATCCTCTAGTGTTGTCTCCTCATCCCTTGTACCTGCAGTTGATGTCTCCTCTTCTCTGACCATGTCAGGTAAGAAAAGAAACTTTGGAAAGTTTTGCGTTCGATTTCTTGTGCCCCTAAATTGAGGAGGAGATTCAAAATAGCGTGGAATAATGAGGGAAAGTATTGAACTACAAGTCTGGAGACCTAATTTCAGTTTTGACTTTGACGTTTACTGTCTGTGTGACTTTGGACAAATCACTGACTGCCTCACAAAGCCTGCTGCTTTCCTTATCTGTTACGTTAGGATACCACATTGGGTTGATCACTCTGATCCCCTTCTTTTCCAATATTGAGCCTTAAAGGATACCCATGTAGAAAATGAAATCAGAGACTTCTCAAAAGAGTGTTTCAACAGAAACATAGAAAAGCCAGGTGACACAGAAAACTAGCGATATATACCAAGATGTTTCATCTCCAATGGTCTCCCTCCACTAGTATTTCGACTAGTTGAAAAGAGAGAATAGGGAGAGAGGATGGAGAGTACTGGGCTATATAGGGAGGCACAGAGTCAAACGTAAGCAAGTTTAGGATTGTTTTCATTAGCACAGGCCAACAGGAACCAAGAGATGGGAAAAAAATATAAGAATGAAGAGGGAAAGCATAGAGGAGCTCTCAAGAAAGAGGCAGTTTGCCATGGAATGTTGACGGGAGCCAAAGATTTTAAATTAAAGCAGAAACAGCACAGAGGGAAATCTGCTCAGAGCAGGGCAAAACAAAGCTGATGGTAGCAAATCCTTACATTAACAGACTAAGAAGGAAAGTAAGGCCAGAACAGGGGATCACCAGGAAAGGCAGCCTATCAGAAAAGTCATACTCCGTTTTCTTTCTTTTATTGCCTCTCTGAATACAGCTGGCACTTGACAGTTTGGAATAGAAACATTTTAGAAGTACGTTTTAGAAATGATGCTTCCTAGAAACCAGAAACCAAAGTGGTTATCTAGGGGGCTGCTTTTCAGTGTTCTATTCTTTCTAATTTTTAAACTAGGTAGACATTTGACCAATTAAACATTTTAAATGATATCTTCTACATTGAATCAGAAGGACTATTTCCTTTGTGTGATATGTAGCTTCTAAGGCAAGGTTGCTTTTCAATTTTTACAGTTATTTCCTTCCTAACACAGAGAGCACATTGATCAACAGCCATCGTTCGCTTGTAGATCTTAGCTACCGGAGAAGAAAAAGAAAAAGTCAAGCCCCACATCTCTAATTCCCCATTTAGGGAATTCCCTGGCGGTCCAGCGCTTAGGACTCGGTGCTTTCACGGCCAGGGCCACGCGGCGCGGCAAAAGAAAAAAAGAAAACACAAACATCCACATTTATCTAAAACAATGTTGTGGAGTCCTTTGGATTTTCTTACATTTGAAAATCTTTTTTAATTGGATTCTAGGGATGATGGTTTTTTGAGGTCTTGGGATGTCATCTTCTTGGATGTGGAAGATGATTCTAAGTTCTAGGATAAATACAAAAACCTTCTTGATACTTTTTAAGCTTCCTTTCTGCTTATTATATGAGTTATATTCATGGACAGATATATTTCTCCTAGGCTTAATACCTGTTACTTGCTGGGTAAAAATATGAATGAGCACAATAATGAAACTCTTTTACACTTACTATTTTGCTGTCTGCTTTGTACCGGTTTTCATTGAAATACTTGTCTATATATGTTGTGGCTACCTATACATTCACATTTGTTGCATTCTGTTGCTTGTTGTGCATTTTTTACTGATTTATCGTCTCTGTCTGTATGCATTGGCTAGGAATTCATTCACCTCTATCACCTCCATCGTGTTTTTTGGTTAATAGTATTCACTAAAATAGAGTGGGCAAAATTCACTTTCATAATATTGCATGTATGGTACAGAATGTCATTTGTTAGTAAATTCATTAGGCTTTGATACTTGCCCACATACCCCAGTTTTCATTAATATCTATGGATTTCTTTTTCGTTACGTAACATGTTTTTCATGATTTTTCTTTGTCTTTCTAGAACTTATTGTATCTTCCTCCATATAAATCATACGCAATAGATCAGCTTATTCATCTATTAATTATTACTGCTATTATTATTGGTGGTGGTGTTATAACCACTTTATAGATGAGTAATCTGAAGTAATCAGATAACTTTTCTCTTTCCAAAAGCACTTAAGAAATCCACTTTCGGGTAATCATTTTGAGGTAGGATGAGAAACCAGGCTTGAAGAGGGCAAACATGACTCTTTCAGTTCACCAGTTGGACTGAGCTATACGTCAACTCTAGGTAATAGCGTGGGAACTGCACAAGCAAAGGGAGACACTGAAGATGACAATGGTAATGGCCGTACTGTTTTCTAATGGACAAAAAAAATGCTTATATTATAAGTTCTATTTCTCCTGCTTTCTGGCACTATCATGCTCAGAGTGGAGTCCTGGCAAGGAAGTCAGGATACTTAGGTTCTGAAACCTGGTAATGACACTAACATAATGAGAGAACCTGAACAAGTCAACCCGACCTCTCTGAGCCTCAGTTTCCTTACTCGTGAAATGAGACTGAAAAAAGAGAAAGTTCTCTAAGGGCCTCCTAGTTCTAAAATGCTTCCAGTCTAGGAAATAGCATAGAAGTCAATACGAGTGCAGGCTGAAGGGAAAGACAGGGCAGGGAGAAGGTTGCTTCCAGCCTAGAGAACAATGTCTGAACCATACCACTTGGCTCTTCTGCCCATCTGTGCCCAAGATGGGAGCACAGGCAGTTAATACAGAAGAGTGGAAAACTGCTCAGTCCTTACAGCCATCATTAACTGTCTGATTTTGGGTTTCTCAGGAAGGGTCGATAGTAGAGGTGTCCTGAGAGCAAGAACCTTAAGATAATGCTGTTCCTCAAACGTAGTGAGAATTTCTCAACCTCCCTGAGTTTTTCATGACCCTCTTGTTCTTACAGAAAATTTCCAAAATCCATCTCTACTTGGAACTCTAAATTCTCTGCAGCATTCTCTTCCTGTGGTGAGCAATGCAACTTCCCTAACACGAAGTGTCTGCAACTTCTCCAGAGTCTCTGCCCCTGCCGTCAGTTCGGCATCGGCTACCGGTACCTCTTTCCAGACACTCATGGGTAGTGCCTACCTTTACCAACATTCCAGCACGACTATGTTATCTGGAGTTACTGACCACAGCCAGATCTCCACTTCAGCTCCTTCCTATCCAGGTGTTCTTGAGTGGGACATCACAGGAAGCACTGAAAAGAATTCCTCTTCACTCGGAGACTTTACTCTGGCACTCACTGACCGGCACCCAGCTGCTTCCTCCATGTTTATGGCAGCCCAGGATGATAAAACTTCAGACGCCAATAACATGGTCCCTCTATATCCATCACTTTCTGCCAGGCTTGCTCAGGGAGCACCATCTCAGATTCCAAATCAGGGGCATAGCCGCCTGTCACTTCCCTACCAGGAAGGAAGCCAGGTATATTACTATAACCAAGGCACACTGGGGTCTTCACTGTATGGAGAACTTGGCTCCTGCCCGCAATCCTATGGCTCCGCGTCATACACAGGAAGTAGGGCCTCTGCGCAACCAGAAATGGGAATGGGACTGAAGGAGATTCAGCCCACAAATATCCGACCACCAGCTTCCACCTCTGCAATCTGCCACCCTGTGTCTGCTCAACGCATCACAGAAACAAGTTTTCAAGGTGAGTATACAAACGGCAGAGAAAGTTGAAGAATGAGGTCGGCATTCACAAATGGGGTCAAATCGACAGCTGGGAAGGGGTGTAGAGACAGGTAGAATTTAGATCCTGAGCCTTTAGTAACCACTACCTTCGCTCAGTGCCCTCTGTTTTTAGACTCTATATAAGAACACCTAGGGCTTCCCTGGTGGCGCCGTGGTTAAGAATCCGCCTGCCAATGCAATGCGGCGGACACTGGTTCGAGCCCTGGTCTGGGAAGATCCCACATGCCGTGGAGCAACTAAGCCCATGTGCCACAACGACTGAGCCTGCATTCTAGAGCCCGTGAGCCGCAACTACCGAAGCCCACGCGCCTAGAGCGCATGCTCCGCAACAAGAGAAGCCCGCACACCGCAACCAAGAGTAGACCCCGCTAGCCGCAACTAGAGAAAGCCCGTGCACAGCAATGAAGACCCTGTGCAGCCAAAAAAATAAATACGTAGAATAAATAAGTTCAAACAATCAATCAATAAATAAACGTAAATTAAAAAAAACAAAAAAACAAAAAGAACACCTAATGCAGGTGGGAAGGTGGCAGGGACACTGTAAAGGTCATCTATGCTACATGTACAAGAACCCCGAGAGCACACCAATAGGTACCACATTTTTCACTGCTGTAGCCGAGCATTCCCCCTGTACTACCACACTGTAGCACTCCCTTCCCTCGTCTACTGCTACAGTCTCTTTGGAAGGTGTCTCAGAACTCTTGTTATGAGAGTGCCAGTTGAAGTGTCCTCACTTCCGTCATTTATACCAGGATTTAAGACCTTGTGGTCCGAGATCCTGTCCAGAGAGCAAGCAGGCTAAGACTCTGTCTTTGTTTCTGTATTTCATCAGAAAGGGCTCTACCCCCTCTCCTAGTTCATGGTGTGAAGTGTTCTTAGCCTCTCGGGAAAGTGGGGAGAATTGAAAGGACTCTATATGAGAATGCTAGGCTTTGTAAAACATTTCAGTTGTTTAAAAAGAAGACTCATTTTGTATTGGACTTACAACAGTCCTATGAGATACAAAGAGAGCCAAGGATCAGTGACATGAAATGATCACCAGTTAAGCATTACAACAGTCACCGCTTACCTCGTAGCATAGGGCACTGTCCATGATCCTTAAGAAGAGTTAGTAGAAATGCCTTGCCCATCTTGCCCCTGAACCCCTTGAAAGGTACACGACTGCTGTGTTGGTGTTTAGGGGGAGCATCTCATTTACCAGGGACTGACTTCTCCCTTGATCCCTTTGTAGTGATGGAGCCTTCCCTGGTGATGAAAAATTCCCTGGGATTGCAACCTCCAAGCCAGACGTTTTGTGTGACACAAACTCAAGAACTCCCCAAGTCCTGCAGTAGCAGAAACAGTCACATACTTGAGAGTAACCCACCATCTGAACTTGGGGACATTTCAGTGACAGCTCCAGTCCAGAGTGCCAGGCGTCTCCTGGCCCTGCCTCCAGCTCCAAGCCAGGGACAAACAGAGAGTAAGAACGTGGAGGATATCAAAACCAAGCTGTCAAAGCCTCTGGAGGCCTACCAGATCCCAATAGAAAACCAAGATCCTCCACTACTCCCTTTAGGAATCCCTGATATTCCCCAGCCGCTGGCCTGCACCGATCCCCTCAGCCAAGAGGAGCAGCCTGGTTCTGAAAATGCTGATCTGGGAGAGAACAGCCTGAGTCGTCAGGACCTAGGGACACTTGAAAATGGGACTGAACCTAGCAGTGGTCTTGCAGACATTACTACACTGGCGGAGGATATTCACCTTCCCCAGCTCTTTAATTCTTGGAAAGATCTTGATCGATCCCAAGGTCCCAACGTGATCAAAGCTGAAGACACCAGAGCCATTAAGGTGAATCAGGTGCAGGAAAAGCCAAGTGTCGTAAAGGTTCCCTCTGATCAACCCAGGAAGAACAAACAGAAAGCCTCTGAGCCTATCGGTGGTGCTCCCAAGGCCAAAATCCAGCCAAAGGATCCAGAGTGCCTGTTAGGGGGAGAAGCGGTTATATGCACTGCTGCAGTCAGTGACAGGGCTCCTGCGAACACGGCCAAGCACTCTCAAGGCAAACCTCAGAAAGCTGCATCCGGAAAGATCAGCAAAACTGAGAGCCATGGGCAGGAAAAGACCAAAAGGACCAGAGGAAGAAACAAGGCTGAAGAGAACAAGCAGTCAGGGAACAAAGTCAAGGCAGAAGACAAGCCAGCAATCCCCAACACGAAGCGAAAGGAACACCAAACTGAGCTTCGCCAAGAGAGCTTTCAAAAGCCTCGAACCTCCCTTGGCGTGCGCATGCTGGAGTCTGTGAAGGTTCTTCATGCGCTGGGGAAGAAGAATGAGACGAAAACTGGGCTCTCTTCCTGTCGGCTCTTGGGAAATTCAAGCAACCCCAAAGACCCCCAGCCACCCCCAGCGATCCAGCCACGGCGGCATACCCCACGTGAGGGTAAGAGGCCTGAGAAAACGCAAGTCCAAGCCCAGAAACCAGACAGCAGTGCTGAAACAGAGTGTCCATCTCCATCCCAGTGTGAGCGGCCTCCTCCTGGGAAGGTCAAGTTGATACCTCTGCCTTTTTCTGCCTGGGACAAGCCTCAAGCTCGACCCGCTCCTCGGAGGCCACAGTCTCTGGCCTCACATCGGCCTGCTGTGGCTTACCGTGCCCAGCCTGGTTCTACTGACTCAGCTCAACCTGCTGCAGTCAATTCATCCCAGCCAGCTCCTGCCTCTTTGCCAGGTCCCGCCAAACCAGCTCAGCCAACTGTGGCCAACCCAACCCAACCGGCTTGGACCAACCATACCCAGCCTCGTGTCCCTCAGCCTGCTGCTCCTAGGCCTGCACCCTACAAAACTTCATCTGGCGCTTCTCTCCAGCGCGAGCCTGTTCCCCCTGCTGTGACTAAGCGCCAGTCCCCACCCAAGCTCCAAACCCAACTTCTACTCCAAGACTTCAGCAAGCAACGAGTTCCATGGAGGGAACCCAACGTGCCTGAGCCAGTCATGTCAAAGCCCATCGAACAAGAGCAGAGGCCAGAGCGAGAGGCCATGAAGAGGCGGGCTCAACAACAACGGGAGAATGCTGCCAGATACACCTCTTCGGGGAAGCTGCAATTTTTCACCCAGAGGGACAAAGAAATGGAAATTGCTGACTACTACGGATACGTCAGGTGACAGCTGCTAGGATTCTTGCTGCCACCTTGGCTACCAGCGGTTCTTCCATACATAGGTAAGATAGGTATAGAACCGAATAAGTAAATGGAATAGAATTAATAGATGAGTAATAAACCTTTCGAATTTTGAGATGCTGCTAACTGGGGCGTGAGAAAGGAAGGCCTGAAAGTTGGATGGGAGAATGAAGGAAAGGGGTAAAAACTGAGGAAAGAGGAAGGAACTTGGCCCAGGGCTAGGAAGGCCAAAAGAGACGTATGGATTTAGGAAAGGAAGCAGGAGTGAGGATGAAATGGCAGAAGTAAAAAGCAGGGTCAGGGGTCTGGGTTGAAAGAACACAATTGGAGTAGAGTTGAAGGTGACAGGAGATGAGTCTAGGTTTACTAGGAGAAATAGAAACAAAGTCTCTCGGGGAGGTTGGCCTTAAGTCTCACAACCACCAGATAGGTATTTCAGAAAACAAGAGGTTCACGACACATCTCTGAAAGGTTTGAGTTGCCTTATTCAGGTGTGATTATAGTGGGGGAATAGGCAAATCTACCAGAGAAGTAGCTAGGGCTCAGAGTCCTCCTAGGGGCAGCTGACGACAGGGCCAGAGCCAAGGGAACTGCTGCATCAGGAGGCCCACGAACAAATCAGGGGCATAGCCGCCTGTCACTTCCCTACCAGGAAGGAAGCCAGGTATATTACTATAACCAAGGCACACTGGGGTCTTCACTGTATGGAGAACTTGGCTCCTGCCCGCAATCCTATGGCTCCGCGTCATACACAGGAAGTAGGGCCTCTGCGCAACCAGAAATGGGAATGGGACTGAAGGAGATTCAGCCCGCAAATATCCGACCACCAGCTTCCACCTCTGCAATCTGCCACCCTGTGTCTGCTCAACGCATCACAGAAACAAGTTTTCAAGGTGAGTATACAAACGGCAGAGCAAGTTGAAGAATGAGGTCGGCATTCACAAACGGGGTCAAATCGACAGCTGGGAAGGGGTGTAGAGACAGGTAGAATTTAGATCCTGAGCCTTTAATAATCACTACCTTCTCTCAGTGCTCTCTGTTTTTAGACTCTATGTAAGAACAGCTAGGGCTTCCCTGGTGGCGCCTGCCAATGCAGGGGACACGGCTTCGAGCCCCGGTCTGCGAAGATCCCACATGCCGTGCTGCAACTAAGCGCATGTGCCACAACGACTGAGCCTGCATTCCAGAGCCCGTGAGCCGCAACTACCGAAGCCCACGCGCCTACAGCCCATGCTCCGCAACAAGAGAGGCCACCGCGATGAGAAGCCCGCACACCGCAACCAAGAGTAGACCCCGCTAGCCGCAACTAGAGAAAGCCCGTGCACAGCAATGAGGACCCAGTGCAGCCAAAAAAATAAATACGTAGAATAAATAAGTTCAATCAATCAATCAATCAATAAACGTAAATTAAAAACAAACAAACAAACAAAAAAACAGAACACCTGATGCAGGTGGGAAGGTGGGAGGGACACTGTAAAGGTCATCTATGCTACATGTACAAGAACCCCGAGAGCACACCAATAGGTACCACATTTTTCACTGCTGTAGCCGAGCATTCCCCCTGTACTACCACACTGTAGCACTCCCTTCCCTCGTCTACCGCTACAGTCTCTTTGGAAGGTGTTTCAGAACTCTTGTTATGAGAGTGCCAGTTGAACTGTCCTCACTTCCGTCATTTATACCAGGATTTAAGACCTTGTGGTCCGAGATCCTGTCCAGAGAGCAAGCAGGCTAAGACTCTGTCTTTGTTTCTATATTTCATCAGAAAGGGCTCTACCCCCTCTCCTAGTTCATGGTGTGAAGTGTTCTTAGCCTCTCGGGAAAGTGGGGAGAATTCAAAGGACTCTCTATGAGAATGCTAGGCTTTGTAAAACATTTCAGTTTTTTAAAAAGAAGACTCATTTTGTATTGGACTTACAACAGTCCTATGAGATACAAAGAGAGCCAAGGATCAGTGACATGAAATGATCACCAGTAAGAATTACAACAGTCACCGCTTACCTCGTAGCATAGGGCACACTGTCCATGATCCTTAAGAAGAGTTAGTAGAAATGCCTTGCCCATCTTGCCCCTGAACCCCTTGAAAGGTACACGACTGCTGTGTTGGTGTTTAGGGGGAGCATCTCACTTACCCGGGACTGACTTCAACCTTGATTCCTCTGTAGTGATGGAGACTTCCCCGCTGATGAAAAATTCCCTGGGATTGCAACCTCCAAGCCAGACCGCTTTCCTATGGAATGACAGAGAACTTCAGAGAACTTGTCAAGATGAAACACCAGTCAGTCTGCGGGAGAAAGGGAAGAAGAGAACGATGGAAATCGTTTCTGGGAAACTATTTTTACATTATGTTTTGTTTGTTCCTGGTAAATAAACTGAAATCTTCTTAACATTCAAACAAAATCTAAACCACTAAATTCAACAACACAGGAGTATAACTTTTGAAAAAAATTTCTTTGGCTGCGCAGCATGTGGGATCTTAGCTCCCCAACCAGGGATTGAACCCACGCCTGCTGCATTGGAAGCGCAGAGTCTTCACCACTGGACCACCAGGGAAGTCCCAGGAATAGAACTTTTAAAGGAGAAGGTATAAACCCCTGGGTTATATGAACTGGAGATTTTTAGTAAGAAGTCAATAGATCTTTTGTTAGGCACATTTTATGTTAGGCTGTCTCCCTGCACAGGACGCAGGCGCCTTGAAAATGGAAATCACATCCCTCTATAGTACGTCCCTCTTCTTTCTGCTTTGCAGTTTGCTGCTCCACTTGTTCAACCCCACCTAGTAATAACCTATACTTCCCTTGTTCCTGTTTTCCCATCTGGAAAACAGACAAAAGGCAACCAAACAACGCAAAGGTCTCAACAAATAAGGGATACCCAAAACCAGAGATGGCCAGAACTTCTGTATCCCTCATGAAACCTAGCCCGGTGTTCAATACTTAGGTATCATTAATACATGCGTGTTGACTGAAACAGTTGAAACGCAATTCTTCCACTTCCCAGTTTAGTTTTAGTCCTCATACAAAACCTGATCATCAAATTCCTTAATGCTAGGAATCACAGTGAAAAATAATTTCTCAACTGACTTCTGTCAGATGAGTGAGAACTAAGGTTAATTCAGTGTATCTGAAGCATAGAAAGTGAGGGCAAACGTGGCACAAGATGGGGCTAGAGAAGCAGAGAGGATTCTAGAGCACGCAGAGTCTTAAAGGCCACCAGTGTGTTTTCTATTCTCAAAACAATGTTTGTGAGCGATGTTTATGAGCAATGTTCCAACTTGCTTTGAAGCTTTCTTGTGTGAAGAATGGATTGGAGGGAAACAAGATATATGGACACTAGTTAGGACCTAATCGCAACAGACAGGCAAGTTCAGTATTAGGATGTTGAGGGAGAGCTGACAGATTCCAAAGAAATTCAGGAGATAAACTGAAGCGGGCTTCATGGGGTATGAGATGGAGGAAAGGAAGGTCTTAGGGAATTAAAGGGTTTACTGCACACATGAGCAGAGTCTCAAAATTAATCATTTGAACGTACAGAGGGGGATCGATCTCCCAAATGACACCGGTTAGGAAGCAACGGTACGCCCTGTAGAATTCCTAGAGACAGCACAAATCAACTGTTTCGATGGAAAATTCGGCGGGACCCTTGATTTCCATGGGAATATAGAGAAAAGAGACACTGATCTGGCTTGCAGGTATTTAGGAAGTTGTTAGCCTGACATCACATACTAGTCTCATGTAAGTAGGCCGTCTGAAGTATGAAGCTTAGGGGAAAAACCTTGAAGAAAACTTAAAAGCTTAAGCCACACCTCTATACTACACCACCTTTCACAGTTTCTTCTCAGATAAGCAGCATCCCCATCAGTGAAGAAACTCACATCCCATAATAGGAACAACAGGCCTAAAAATTAAATGTGTGTCTTTGGAGGTCCCATCTATGCGATATCTTCCTGGTACCAGAAAAGTCCCCAGGAAGATCGATCTTTGCACCCCTGAAAGCTTACCACCAAGGAAAATGACTAGGTCCATAGATTTCCTCCCTCAAACCAGCCTACCTCACACATAAATCACTAGCAACTCAGCCCTTAACTCACATTATCACAGTCACAAGAGTGGTTAGGGAGAAAAGCACTAACCAGGGGAACTAACACAGAGGCAATCCAGGCCAAGCTGGGCTGGTGGCAGATATCTGCTCCTTACGCTCGGGTGCATAATGCGACTCACCACAATGCCTTTTTCACAGACCCTTTTTAAAGTTTCTCCACAAAATCCAACAGCTCAAGTTAGCTCATGACGCTTCAAGGTAAACAATCGTCAAGAGAAAAACATGCAATATGTCTTACAATGTTGGATTCCTTACAAATAGGACAAGGAAATAACCATGTAGACAAAACCAGAGCATTTGAAAACATCTGCGTTCTACAAACATACCAGTGAATGCTATAAATAAGGTAATATGACATAAAACAAAATGAAAACTAGATGTGAGACTGTTCTCTTCAGTGTACAGACTTCATGGCAGTTGCTGCACGATCTAGCTACTTATATCTACAACTCTCTGTTCTGTTAATACAAAATGAGGCCCAAGTGTGTCAACTTGTTTCCCACAGAAACCAAAAAACCTACATGCATCTCTTTTCTCCGGTGCCCTTTCACCTTACCTGCTCCCAGTTCTCCACCAATGTCCTCCTCTTTCTCTAATTATTCTCCTCTTCATTGTGCTTGGCCTTGCACCCAAGCATGCAAGACAGAGAGTCCTAGAGGTCCGAGATTCTAGAGGGGCTGTTTGCAAGGGGGAGGAGATTACGGTAACTGCCACACTGTATATACTTCTGTGCAAAGAAAGAGGGACAGTGTTCAGAATGTCTCTCACATATAAAAAGAGCTGGATGGCAGGATACCTGTGTGGCCCAAGGAACTAGAGCTAGCAAATCATGGGCAAAACAATTGCAACCAAAGGCTGGAAGAGGAAAGGTCTGCAACCAGCTCTGTCTCCTGGCTCTCTGGTATTTGCTGCCAATGGGCAGAGTCTATTTCGTGAAGCATCAAGCACTGAAAAGAAGACTCCTGCTGCTGGAAGTTGACAGAAAGGAACATCCAATGCAAGATCAAGGCTTGTCCTAGAAGCAATGCCCATAATGGAAGAAAAAAAAAAAAAAAAAAGAAAGCGGAAGAGAAATGTTAAGTCGCAAGTCCAACCTGGCCCCCAGCCTAGCCCAGCCCAAGGAAGGTAGGAGTCAAGGAGAAGAAACTAAAAGAGAAGAGCCTTGGACCACAACATTCTCCACAGGGTACACTCAACAAACTTCACCCTGCTCTTTAACCAAGTTACAACTGTAATAGTTCAAACTACATGGCTCTTTCCTTCCTAAGGATACTAGTTAAATAAGATCTATATAGCTCTAAGTATATGATACATAAAATAGAATACTCTGTAGAATATAAGTAACTGTTAGTTAATTATATTAATGAACGTCTGTAAGAAATGTTGCAATGATTTCCCTAATGGAAGAGCCTGGGGGAGGTAAATCTGTCTTCTAGGATTTCCTCCCCAGAGCTCAGAAATTGAGGGGTTGTTTTAGCTCTCCTACGCTCTCTTCACCCAAGCCCGCCCTCCTGTTGGGGATCGGACCTCCCTATTGGCTAGCTCATACCTTTCAACTGCCTGCTTTGTGACATCACTCTCCTACCAAACCTACTACCACTTGGTAGAGGTCTTGGGGTTTCCGTGGAGCCGTTTGGACCAGTAACCAGTGACCTTTGTACTGGACACGTGCGCCGTTCAGCTGCAGCCACTCAGACATCCTCTAGTGTTGTCTCCTCATCCCTTGTACCTGCAGTTGATGTCTCCTCTTCTCTGACCATGTCAGGTAAGAAAAGAAACTTTGGAAAGTTTTGCGTTCGATTTCTTGTGCCCCTAAATTGAGGAGGAGATTCAAAATAGCGTGGAATAATGAGGGAAAGTATTGAACTACAAGTCTGGAGACCTAATTTCAGTTTTGACTTTGACGTTTACTGTCTGTGTGACTTTGGACAAATCACTGACTGCCTCACAAAGCCTGCTGCTTTCCTTATCTGTTACGTTAGGATACCACATTGGGTTGATCACTCTGATCCCCTTCTTTTCCAATATTGAGCCTTAAAGGGTACCCATGTAGAAAATGAAATCAGAGACTTCTCAAAAGAGTGTTTCAACAGAAACATAGAAAAGCCAGGTGACACAGAAAACTAGCGATATATACCAAGATGTTTCATCTCCAATGGTCTCCCTCCACTAGTATTTCGACTAGTTGAAAAGAGAGAATAGGGAGAGAGGATGGAGAGTACTGGGCTATATAGGGAGGCACAGAGTCAAACGTAAGCAAGTTTAGGATTGTTTTCATTAGCACAGGCCAACAGGAACCAAGAGATGGGAAAAAAATATAAGAATGAAGAGGGAAAGCATAGAGGAGCTCTCAAGAAAGAGGCAGTTTGCCATGGAATGTTGACGGGAGCCAAAGATTTTAAATTAAAGCAGAAACAGCACAGAGGGAAATCTGCTCAGAGCAGGGCAAAACAAAGCTGATGGTAGCAAATCCTTACATTAACAGACTAAGAAGGAAAGTAAGGCCAGAACAGGGGATCACCAGGAAAGGCAGCCTATCAGAAAAGTCATACTCCGTTTTCTTTCTTTTATTGCCTCTCTGAATACAGCTGGCACTTGACAGTTTGGAATAGAAACATTTTAGAAGTATGTTTTAGAAATGATGCTTCCTAGAAACCAGAAACCAAAGTGGTTATCTAGGGGGCTGCTTTTCAGTGTTCTATTCTTTCTAATTTTTAAACTAGGTAGACATTTGACCAATTAAACATTTTAAATGATATCTTCTACATTGAATCAGAAGGACTATTTCCTTTGTGTGATATGTACCTTCTAAGGCAAGGTTGCTTTTCAATTTTTACAGTTATTTCCTTCCTAACACAGAGAGCACATTGATCAACAGCCATCGTTCGCTTGTAGATCTTAGCTACCGGAGAAGAAAAAGAAAAAGTCAAGCCCCACATCTCTAATTCCCCATTTAGGGAATTCCCTGGCGGTCCAGCGCTTAGGACTCGGTGCTTTCACGGCCAGGGCCACGCGGCGCGGCAAAAGAAAAAAAGAAAACACAAACATCCACATTTATCTAAAACAATGTTGTGGAGTCCTTTGGATTTTCTTACATTTGAAAATCTTTTTTAATTGGATTCTAGGGATGATGGTTTTTTGAGGTCTTGGGATGTCATCTTCTTGGATGTGGAAGATGATTCTAAGTTCTAGGATAAATACAAAAACCTTCTTGATACTTTTTAAGCTTCCTTTCTGCTTATTATATGAGTTATATTCATGGACAGATATATTTCTCCTAGGCTTAATACCTGTTACTTGCTGGGTAAAAATATGAATGAGCACAATAATGAAACTCTTTTACACTTACTATTTTGCTGTCTGCTTTGTACCGGTTTTCATTGAAATACTTGTCTATATATGTTGTGGCTACCTATACATTCACATTTGTTGCATTCTGTTGCTTGTTGTGCATTTTTTACTGATTTATCGTCTCTGTCTGTATGCATTGGCTAGGAATTCATTCACCTCTATCACCTCCATCGTGTTTTTTGGTTAATAGTATTCACTAAAATAGAGTGGGCAAAATTCACTTTCATAATATTGCATGTATGGTACAGAATGTCATTTGTTAGTAAATTCATTAGGCTTTGATACTTGCCCACATACCCCAGTTTTCATTAATATCTATGGATTTCTTTTTCGTTACGTAACATGTTTTTCATGATTTTTCTTTGTCTTTCTAGAACTTATTGTATCTTCCTCCATATAAATCATACGCAATAGATCAGCTTATTCATCTATTAATTATTACTGCTATTATTATTGGTGGTGGTGTTATAACCACTTTATAGATGAGTAATCTGAAGTAATCAGATAACTTTTCTCTTTCCAAAAGCACTTAAGAAATCCACTTTCGGGTAATCATTTTGAGGTAGGATGAGAAACCAGGCTTGAAGAGGGCAAACATGACTCTTTCAGTTCACCAGTTGGACTGAGCTATACGTCAACTCTAGGTAATAGCGTGGGAACTGCACAAGCAAAGGGAGACACTGAAGATGACAATGGTAATGGCCGTACTGTTTTCTAATGGACAAAAAAAATGCTTATATTATAAGTTCTATTTCTCCTGCTTTCTGGCACTATCATGCTCAGAGTGGAGTCCTGGCAAGGAAGTCAGGATACTTAGGTTCTGAAACCTGGTAATGACACTAACATAATGAGAGAACCTGAACAAGTCAACCCGACCTCTCTGAGCCTCAGTTTCCTTACTCGTGAAATGAGACTGAAAAAAGAGAAAGTTCTCTAAGGGCCTCCTAGTTCTAAAATGCTTCCAGTCTAGGAAATAGCATAGAAGTCAATACGAGTGCAGGCTGAAGGGAAAGACAGGGCAGGGAGAAGGTTGCTTCCAGCCTAGAGAACAATGTCTGAACCATACCACTTGGCTCTTCTGCCCATCTGTGCCCAAGATGGGAGCACAGGCAGTTAATACAGAAGAGTGGAAAACTGCTCAGTCCTTACAGCCATCATTAACTGTCTGATTTTGGGTTTCTCAGGAAGGGTCGATAGTAGAGGTGTCCTGAGAGCAAGAACCTTAAGATAATGCTGTTCCTCAAACGTAGTGAGAATTTCTCAACCTCCCTGAGTTTTTCATGACCCTCTTGTTCTTACAGAAAATTTCCAAAATCCATCTCTACTTGGAACTCTAAATTCTCTGCAGCATTCTCTTCCTGTGGTGAGCAATGCAACTTCCCTAACACGAAGTGTCTGCAACTTCTCCAGAGTCTCTGCCCCTGCCGTCAGTTCGGCATCGGCTACCGGTACCTCTTTCCAGACACTCATGGGTAGTGCCTACCTTTACCAACATTCCAGCACGACTATGTTATCTGGAGTTACTGACCACAGCCAGATCTCCACTTCAGCTCCTTCCTATCCAGGTGTTCTTGAGTGGGACATCACAGGAAGCACTGAAAAGAATTCCTCTTCACTCGGAGACTTTACTCTGGCACTCACTGACCGGCACCCAGCTGCTTCCTCCATGTTTATGGCAGCCCAGGATGATAAAACTTCAGACGCCAATAACATGGTCCCTCTATATCCATCACTTTCTGCCAGGCTTGCTCAGGGAGCACCATCTCAGATTCCAAATCAGGGGCATAGCCGCCTGTCACTTCCCTACCAGGAAGGAAGCCAGGTATATTACTATAACCAAGGCACACTGGGGTCTTCACTGTATGGAGAACTTGGCTCCTGCCCGCAATCCTATGGCTCCGTGTCATACACAGGAAGTAGGGCCTCTGCGCAACCAGAAATGGGAATGGGACTGAAGGAGATTCAGCCCACAAATATCCGACCACCAGCTTCCACCTCTGCAATCTGCCACCCTGTGTCTGCTCAACGCATCACAGAAACAAGTTTTCAAGGTGAGTATACAAACGGCAGAGAAAGTTGAAGAATGAGGTCGGCATTCACAAATGGGGTCAAATCGACAGCTGGGAAGGGGTGTAGAGACAGGTAGAATTTAGATCCTGAGCCTTTAGTAACCACTACCTTCGCTCAGTGCCCTCTGTTTTTAGACTCTATATAAGAACACCTAGGGCTTCCCTGGTGGCGCCGTGGTTAAGAATCCGCCTGCCAATGCAATGCGGCGGACACTGGTTCGAGCCCTGGTCTGGGAAGATCCCACATGCCGTGGAGCAACTAAGCCCATGTGCCACAACGACTGAGCCTGCATTCTAGAGCCCGTGAGCCGCAACTACCGAAGCCCACGCGCCTAGAGCGCATGCTCCGCAACAAGAGAAGCCCGCACACCGCAACCAAGAGTAGACCCCGCTAGCCGCAACTAGAGAAAGCCCGTGCACAGCAATGAAGACCCTGTGCAGCCAAAAAAATAAATACGTAGAATAAATAAGTTCAAACAATCAATCAATAAATAAACGTAAATTAAAAAAAACAAAAAAACAAAAAGAACACCTAATGCAGGTGGGAAGGTGGCAGGGACACTGTAAAGGTCATCTATGCTACATGTACAAGAACCCCGAGAGCACACCAATAGGTACCACATTTTTCACTGCTGTAGCCGAGCATTCCCCCTGTACTACCACACTGTAGCACTCCCTTCCCTCGTCTACTGCTACAGTCTCTTTGGAAGGTGTCTCAGAACTCTTGTTATGAGAGTGCCAGTTGAAGTGTCCTCACTTCCGTCATTTATACCAGGATTTAAGACCTTGTGGTCCGAGATCCTGTCCAGAGAGCAAGCAGGCTAAGACTCTGTCTTTGTTTCTGTATTTCATCAGAAAGGGCTCTACCCCCTCTCCTAGTTCATGGTGTGAAGTGTTCTTAGCCTCTCGGGAAAGTGGGGAGAATTGAAAGGACTCTATATGAGAATGCTAGGCTTTGTAAAACATTTCAGTTGTTTAAAAAGAAGACTCATTTTGTATTGGACTTACAACAGTCCTATGAGATACAAAGAGAGCCAAGGATCAGTGACATGAAATGATCACCAGTTAAGCATTACAACAGTCACCGCTTACCTCGTAGCATAGGGCACTGTCCATGATCCTTAAGAAGAGTTAGTAGAAATGCCTTGCCCATCTTGCCCCTGAACCCCTTGAAAGGTACACGACTGCTGTGTTGGTGTTTAGGGGGAGCATCTCATTTACCAGGGACTGACTTCTCCCTTGATCCCTTTGTAGTGATGGAGCCTTCCCTGGTGATGAAAAATTCCCTGGGATTGCAACCTCCAAGCCAGACGTTTTGTGTGACACAAACTCAAGAACTCCCCAAGTCCTGCAGTAGCAGAAACAGTCACATACTTGAGAGTAACCCACCATCTGAACTTGGGGACATTTCAGTGACAGCTCCAGTCCAGAGTGCCAGGCGTCTCCTGGCCCTGCCTCCAGCTCCAAGCCAGGGACAAACAGAGAGTAAGAACGTGGAGGATATCAAAACCAAGCTGTCAAAGCCTCTGGAGGCCTACCAGATCCCAATAGAAAACCAAGATCCTCCACTACTCCCTTTAGGAATCCCTGATATTCCCCAGCCGCTGGCCTGCACCGATCCCCTCAGCCAAGAGGAGCAGCCTGGTTCTGAAAATGCTGATCTGGGAGAGAACAGCCTGAGTCGTCAGGACCTAGGGACACTTGAAAATGGGACTGAACCTAGCAGTGGTCTTGCAGACATTACTACACTGGCGGAGGATATTCACCTTCCCCAGCTCTTTAATTCTTGGAAAGATCTTGATCGATCCCAAGGTCCCAACGTGATCAAAGCTGAAGACACCAGAGCCATTAAGGTGAATCAGGTGCAGGAAAAGCCAAGTGTCGTAAAGGTTCCCTCTGATCAACCCAGGAAGAACAAACAGAAAGCCTCTGAGCCTATCGGTGGTGCTCCCAAGGCCAAAATCCAGCCAAAGGATCCAGAGTGCCTGTTAGGGGGAGAAGCGGTTATATGCACTGCTGCAGTCAGTGACAGGGCTCCTGCGAACACGGCCAAGCACTCTCAAGGCAAACCTCAGAAAGCTGCATCCGGAAAGATCAGCAAAACTGAGAGCCATGGGCAGGAAAAGACCAAAAGGACCAGAGGAAGAAACAAGGCTGAAGAGAACAAGCAGTCAGGGAACAAAGTCAAGGCAGAAGACAAGCCAGCAATCCCCAACACGAAGCGAAAGGAACACCAAACTGAGCTTCGCCAAGAGAGCTTTCAAAAGCCTCGAACCTCCCTTGGCGTGCGCATGCTGGAGTCTGTGAAGGTTCTTCATGCGCTGGGGAAGAAGAATGAGACGAAAACTGGGCTCTCTTCCTGTCGGCTCTTGGGAAATTCAAGCAACCCCAAAGACCCCCAGCCACCCCCAGCGATCCAGCCACGGCGGCATACCCCACGTGAGGGTAAGAGGCCTGAGAAAACGCAAGTCCAAGCCCAGAAACCAGACAGCAGTGCTGAAACAGAGTGTCCATCTCCATCCCAGTGTGAGCGGCCTCCTCCTGGGAAGGTCAAGTTGATACCTCTGCCTTTTTCTGCCTGGGACAAGCCTCAAGCTCGACCCGCTCCTCGGAGGCCACAGTCTCTGGCCTCACATCGGCCTGCTGTGGCTTACCGTGCCCAGCCTGGTTCTACTGACTCAGCTCAACCTGCTGCAGTCAATTCATCCCAGCCAGCTCCTGCCTCTTTGCCAGGTCCCGCCAAACCAGCTCAGCCAACTGTGGCCAACCCAACCCAACCGGCTTGGACCAACCATACCCAGCCTCGTGTCCCTCAGCCTGCTGCTCCTAGGCCTGCACCCTACAAAACTTCATCTGGCGCTTCTCTCCAGCGCGAGCCTGTTCCCCCTGCTGTGACTAAGCGCCAGTCCCCACCCAAGCTCCAAACCCAACTTCTACTCCAAGACTTCAGCAAGCAACGAGTTCCATGGAGGGAACCCAACGTGCCTGAGCCAGTCATGTCAAAGCCCATCGAACAAGAGCAGAGGCCAGAGCGAGAGGCCATGAAGAGGCGGGCTCAACAACAACGGGAGAATGCTGCCAGATACACCTCTTCGGGGAAGCTGCAATTTTTCACCCAGAGGGACAAAGAAATGGAAATTGCTGACTACTACGGATACGTCAGGTGACAGCTGCTAGGATTCTTGCTGCCACCTTGGCTACCAGCGGTTCTTCCATACATAGGTAAGATAGGTATAGAACCGAATAAGTAAATGGAATAGAATTAATAGATGAGTAATAAACCTTTCGAATTTTGAGATGCTGCTAACTGGGGCGTGAGAAAGGAAGGCCTGAAAGTTGGATGGGAGAATGAAGGAAAGGGGTAAAAACTGAGGAAAGAGGAAGGAACTTGGCCCAGGGCTAGGAAGGCCAAAAGAGACGTATGGATTTAGGAAAGGAAGCAGGAGTGAGGATGAAATGGCAGAAGTAAAAAGCAGGGTCAGGGGTCTGGGTTGAAAGAACACAATTGGAGTAGAGTTGAAGGTGACAGGAGATGAGTCTAGGTTTACTAGGAGAAATAGAAACAAAGTCTCTCGGGGAGGTTGGCCTTAAGTCTCACAACCACCAGATAGGTATTTCAGAAAACAAGAGGTTCACGACACATCTCTGAAAGGTTTGAGTTGCCTTATTCAGGTGTGATTATAGTGGGGGAATAGGCAAATCTACCAGAGAAGTAGCTAGGGCTCAGAGTCCTCCTAGGGGCAGCTGACGACAGGGCCAGAGCCAAGGGAACTGCTGCATCAGGAGGCCCACGAACAAATCAGGGGCATAGCCGCCTGTCACTTCCCTACCAGGAAGGAAGCCAGGTATATTACTATAACCAAGGCACACTGGGGTCTTCACTGTATGGAGAACTTGGCTCCTGCCCGCAATCCTATGGCTCCGCGTCATACACAGGAAGTAGGGCCTCTGCGCAACCAGAAATGGGAATGGGACTGAAGGAGATTCAGCCCGCAAATATCCGACCACCAGCTTCCACCTCTGCAATCTGCCACCCTGTGTCTGCTCAACGCATCACAGAAACAAGTTTTCAAGGTGAGTATACAAACGGCAGAGCAAGTTGAAGAATGAGGTCGGCATTCACAAACGGGGTCAAATCGACAGCTGGGAAGGGGTGTAGAGACAGGTAGAATTTAGATCCTGAGCCTTTAATAATCACTACCTTCTCTCAGTGCTCTCTGTTTTTAGACTCTATGTAAGAACAGCTAGGGCTTCCCTGGTGGCGCCTGCCAATGCAGGGGACACGGCTTCGAGCCCCGGTCTGCGAAGATCCCACATGCCGTGCTGCAACTAAGCGCATGTGCCACAACGACTGAGCCTGCATTCCAGAGCCCGTGAGCCGCAACTACCGAAGCCCACGCGCCTACAGCCCATGCTCCGCAACAAGAGAGGCCACCGCGATGAGAAGCCCGCACACCGCAACCAAGAGTAGACCCCGCTAGCCGCAACTAGAGAAAGCCCGTGCACAGCAATGAGGACCCAGTGCAGCCAAAAAAATAAATACGTAGAATAAATAAGTTCAATCAATCAATCAATCAATAAACGTAAATTAAAAACAAACAAACAAACAAAAAAACAGAACACCTGATGCAGGTGGGAAGGTGGGAGGGACACTGTAAAGGTCATCTATGCTACATGTACAAGAACCCCGAGAGCACACCAATAGGTACCACATTTTTCACTGCTGTAGCCGAGCATTCCCCCTGTACTACCACACTGTAGCACTCCCTTCCCTCGTCTACCGCTACAGTCTCTTTGGAAGGTGTTTCAGAACTCTTGTTATGAGAGTGCCAGTTGAACTGTCCTCACTTCCGTCATTTATACCAGGATTTAAGACCTTGTGGTCCGAGATCCTGTCCAGAGAGCAAGCAGGCTAAGACTCTGTCTTTGTTTCTATATTTCATCAGAAAGGGCTCTACCCCCTCTCCTAGTTCATGGTGTGAAGTGTTCTTAGCCTCTCGGGAAAGTGGGGAGAATTCAAAGGACTCTCTATGAGAATGCTAGGCTTTGTAAAACATTTCAGTTTTTTAAAAAGAAGACTCATTTTGTATTGGACTTACAACAGTCCTATGAGATACAAAGAGAGCCAAGGATCAGTGACATGAAATGATCACCAGTAAGAATTACAACAGTCACCGCTTACCTCGTAGCATAGGGCACACTGTCCATGATCCTTAAGAAGAGTTAGTAGAAATGCCTTGCCCATCTTGCCCCTGAACCCCTTGAAAGGTACACGACTGCTGTGTTGGTGTTTAGGGGGAGCATCTCACTTACCCGGGACTGACTTCAACCTTGATTCCTCTGTAGTGATGGAGACTTCCCCGCTGATGAAAAATTCCCTGGGATTGCAACCTCCAAGCCAGACCGCTTTCCTATGGAATGACAGAGAACTTCAGAGAACTTGTCAAGATGAAACACCAGTCAGTCTGCGGGAGAAAGGGAAGAAGAGAACGATGGAAATCGTTTCTGGGAAACTATTTTTACATTATGTTTTGTTTGTTCCTGGTAAATAAACTGAAATCTTCTTAACATTCAAACAAAATCTAAACCACTAAATTCAACAACACAGGAGTATAACTTTTGAAAAAAATTTCTTTGGCTGCGCAGCATGTGGGATCTTAGCTCCCCAACCAGGGATTGAACCCACGCCTGCTGCATTGGAAGCGCAGAGTCTTCACCACTGGACCACCAGGGAAGTCCCAGGAATAGAACTTTTAAAGGAGAAGGTATAAACCCCTGGGTTATATGAACTGGAGATTTTTAGTAAGAAGTCAATAGATCTTTTGTTAGGCACATTTTATGTTAGGCTGTCTCCCTGCACAGGACGCAGGCGCCTTGAAAATGGAAATCACATCCCTCTATAGTACGTCCCTCTTCTTTCTGCTTTGCAGTTTGCTGCTCCACTTGTTCAACCCCACCTAGTAATAACCTATACTTCCCTTGTTCCTGTTTTCCCATCTGGAAAACAGACAAAAGGCAACCAAACAACGCAAAGGTCTCAACAAATAAGGGATACCCAAAACCAGAGATGGCCAGAACTTCTGTATCCCTCATGAAACCTAGCCCGGTGTTCAATACTTAGGTATCATTAATACATGCGTGTTGACTGAAACAGTTGAAACGCAATTCTTCCACTTCCCAGTTTAGTTTTAGTCCTCATACAAAACCTGATCATCAAATTCCTTAATGCTAGGAATCACAGTGAAAAATAATTTCTCAACTGACTTCTGTCAGATGAGTGAGAACTAAGGTTAATTCAGTGTATCTGAAGCATAGAAAGTGAGGGCAAACGTGGCACAAGATGGGGCTAGAGAAGCAGAGAGGATTCTAGAGCACGCAGAGTCTTAAAGGCCACCAGTGTGTTTTCTATTCTCAAAACAATGTTTGTGAGCGATGTTTATGAGCAATGTTCCAACTTGCTTTGAAGCTTTCTTGTGTGAAGAATGGATTGGAGGGAAACAAGATATATGGACACTAGTTAGGACCTAATCGCAACAGACAGGCAAGTTCAGTATTAGGATGTTGAGGGAGAGCTGACAGATTCCAAAGAAATTCAGGAGATAAACTGAAGCGGGCTTCATGGGGTATGAGATGGAGGAAAGGAAGGTCTTAGGGAATTAAAGGGTTTACTGCACACATGAGCAGAGTCTCAAAATTAATCATTTGAACGTACAGAGGGGGATCGATCTCCCAAATGACACCGGTTAGGAAGCAACGGTACGCCCTGTAGAATTCCTAGAGACAGCACAAATCAACTGTTTCGATGGAAAATTCGGCGGGACCCTTGATTTCCATGGGAATATAGAGAAAAGAGACACTGATCTGGCTTGCAGGTATTTAGGAAGTTGTTAGCCTGACATCACATACTAGTCTCATGTAAGTAGGCCGTCTGAAGTATGAAGCTTAGGGGAAAAACCTTGAAGAAAACTTAAAAGCTTAAGCCACACCTCTATACTACACCACCTTTCACAGTTTCTTCTCAGATAAGCAGCATCCCCATCAGTGAAGAAACTCACATCCCATAATAGGAACAACAGGCCTAAAAATTAAATGTGTGTCTTTGGAGGTCCCATCTATGCGATATCTTCCTGGTACCAGAAAAGTCCCCAGGAAGATCGATCTTTGCACCCCTGAAAGCTTACCACCAAGGAAAATGACTAGGTCCATAGATTTCCTCCCTCAAACCAGCCTACCTCACACATAAATCACTAGCAACTCAGCCCTTAACTCACATTATCACAGTCACAAGAGTGGTTAGGGAGAAAAGCACTAACCAGGGGAACTAACACAGAGGCAATCCAGGCCAAGCTGGGCTGGTGGCAGATATCTGCTCCTTACGCTCGGGTGCATAATGCGACTCACCACAATGCCTTTTTCACAGACCCTTTTTAAAGTTTCTCCACAAAATCCAACAGCTCAAGTTAGCTCATGACGCTTCAAGGTAAACAATCGTCAAGAGAAAAACATGCAATATGTCTTACAATGTTGGATTCCTTACAAATAGGACAAGGAAATAACCATGTAGACAAAACCAGAGCATTTGAAAACATCTGCGTTCTACAAACATACCAGTGAATGCTATAAATAAGGTAATATGACATAAAACAAAATGAAAACTAGATGTGAGACTGTTCTCTTCAGTGTACAGACTTCATGGCAGTTGCTGCACGATCTAGCTACTTATATCTACAACTCTCTGTTCTGTTAATACAAAATGAGGCCCAAGTGTGTCAACTTGTTTCCCACAGAAACCAAAAAACCTACATGCATCTCTTTTCTCCGGTGCCCTTTCACCTTACCTGCTCCCAGTTCTCCACCAATGTCCTCCTCTTTCTCTAATTATTCTCCTCTTCATTGTGCTTGGCCTTGCACCCAAGCATGCAAGACAGAGAGTCCTAGAGGTCCGAGATTCTAGAGGGGCTGTTTGCAAGGGGGAGGAGATTACGGTAACTGCCACACTGTATATACTTCTGTGCAAAGAAAGAGGGACAGTGTTCAGAATGTCTCTCACATATAAAAAGAGCTGGATGGCAGGATACCTGTGTGGCCCAAGGAACTAGAGCTAGCAAATCATGGGCAAAACAATTGCAACCAAAGGCTGGAAGAGGAAAGGTCTGCAACCAGCTCTGTCTCCTGGCTCTCTGGTATTTGCTGCCAATGGGCAGAGTCTATTTCGTGAAGCATCAAGCACTGAAAAGAAGACTCCTGCTGCTGGAAGTTGACAGAAAGGAACATCCAATGCAAGATCAAGGCTTGTCCTAGAAGCAATGCCCATAATGGAAGAAAAAAAAAAAAAAAAAAGAAAGCGGAAGAGAAATGTTAAGTCGCAAGTCCAACCTGGCCCCCAGCCTAGCCCAGCCCAAGGAAGGTAGGAGTCAAGGAGAAGAAACTAAAAGAGAAGAGCCTTGGACCACAACATTCTCCACAGGGTACACTCAACAAACTTCACCCTGCTCTTTAACCAAGTTACAACTGTAATAGTTCAAACTACATGGCTCTTTCCTTCCTAAGGATACTAGTTAAATAAGATCTATATAGCTCTAAGTATATGATACATAAAATAGAATACTCTGTAGAATATAAGTAACTGTTAGTTAATTATATTAATGAACGTCTGTAAGAAATGTTGCAATGATTTCCCTAATGGAAGAGCCTGGGGGAGGTAAATCTGTCTTCTAGGATTTCCTCCCCAGAGCTCAGAAATTGAGGGGTTGTTTTAGCTCTCCTACGCTCTCTTCACCCAAGCCCGCCCTCCTGTTGGGGATCGGACCTCCCTATTGGCTAGCTCATACCTTTCAACTGCCTGCTTTGTGACATCACTCTCCTACCAAACCTACTACCACTTGGTAGAGGTCTTGGGGTTTCCGTGGAGCCGTTTGGACCAGTAACCAGTGACCTTTGTACTGGACACGTGCGCCGTTCAGCTGCAGCCACTCAGACATCCTCTAGTGTTGTCTCCTCATCCCTTGTACCTGCAGTTGATGTCTCCTCTTCTCTGACCATGTCAGGTAAGAAAAGAAACTTTGGAAAGTTTTGCGTTCGATTTCTTGTGCCCCTAAATTGAGGAGGAGATTCAAAATAGCGTGGAATAATGAGGGAAAGTATTGAACTACAAGTCTGGAGACCTAATTTCAGTTTTGACTTTGACGTTTACTGTCTGTGTGACTTTGGACAAATCACTGACTGCCTCACAAAGCCTGCTGCTTTCCTTATCTGTTACGTTAGGATACCACATTGGGTTGATCACTCTGATCCCCTTCTTTTCCAATATTGAGCCTTAAAGGGTACCCATGTAGAAAATGAAATCAGAGACTTCTCAAAAGAGTGTTTCAACAGAAACATAGAAAAGCCAGGTGACACAGAAAACTAGCGATATATACCAAGATGTTTCATCTCCAATGGTCTCCCTCCACTAGTATTTCGACTAGTTGAAAAGAGAGAATAGGGAGAGAGGATGGAGAGTACTGGGCTATATAGGGAGGCACAGAGTCAAACGTAAGCAAGTTTAGGATTGTTTTCATTAGCACAGGCCAACAGGAACCAAGAGATGGGAAAAAAATATAAGAATGAAGAGGGAAAGCATAGAGGAGCTCTCAAGAAAGAGGCAGTTTGCCATGGAATGTTGACGGGAGCCAAAGATTTTAAATTAAAGCAGAAACAGCACAGAGGGAAATCTGCTCAGAGCAGGGCAAAACAAAGCTGATGGTAGCAAATCCTTACATTAACAGACTAAGAAGGAAAGTAAGGCCAGAACAGGGGATCACCAGGAAAGGCAGCCTATCAGAAAAGTCATACTCCGTTTTCTTTCTTTTATTGCCTCTCTGAATACAGCTGGCACTTGACAGTTTGGAATAGAAACATTTTAGAAGTATGTTTTAGAAATGATGCTTCCTAGAAACCAGAAACCAAAGTGGTTATCTAGGGGGCTGCTTTTCAGTGTTCTATTCTTTCTAATTTTTAAACTAGGTAGACATTTGACCAATTAAACATTTTAAATGATATCTTCTACATTGAATCAGAAGGACTATTTCCTTTGTGTGATATGTACCTTCTAAGGCAAGGTTGCTTTTCAATTTTTACAGTTATTTCCTTCCTAACACAGAGAGCACATTGATCAACAGCCATCGTTCGCTTGTAGATCTTAGCTACCGGAGAAGAAAAAGAAAAAGTCAAGCCCCACATCTCTAATTCCCCATTTAGGGAATTCCCTGGCGGTCCAGCGCTTAGGACTCGGTGCTTTCACGGCCAGGGCCACGCGGCGCGGCAAAAGAAAAAAAGAAAACACAAACATCCACATTTATCTAAAACAATGTTGTGGAGTCCTTTGGATTTTCTTACATTTGAAAATCTTTTTTAATTGGATTCTAGGGATGATGGTTTTTTGAGGTCTTGGGATGTCATCTTCTTGGATGTGGAAGATGATTCTAAGTTCTAGGATAAATACAAAAACCTTCTTGATACTTTTTAAGCTTCCTTTCTGCTTATTATATGAGTTATATTCATGGACAGATATATTTCTCCTAGGCTTAATACCTGTTACTTGCTGGGTAAAAATATGAATGAGCACAATAATGAAACTCTTTTACACTTACTATTTTGCTGTCTGCTTTGTACCGGTTTTCATTGAAATACTTGTCTATATATGTTGTGGCTACCTATACATTCACATTTGTTGCATTCTGTTGCTTGTTGTGCATTTTTTACTGATTTATCGTCTCTGTCTGTATGCATTGGCTAGGAATTCATTCACCTCTATCACCTCCATCGTGTTTTTTGGTTAATAGTATTCACTAAAATAGAGTGGGCAAAATTCACTTTCATAATATTGCATGTATGGTACAGAATGTCATTTGTTAGTAAATTCATTAGGCTTTGATACTTGCCCACATACCCCAGTTTTCATTAATATCTATGGATTTCTTTTTCGTTACGTAACATGTTTTTCATGATTTTTCTTTGTCTTTCTAGAACTTATTGTATCTTCCTCCATATAAATCATACGCAATAGATCAGCTTATTCATCTATTAATTATTACTGCTATTATTATTGGTGGTGGTGTTATAACCACTTTATAGATGAGTAATCTGAAGTAATCAGATAACTTTTCTCTTTCCAAAAGCACTTAAGAAATCCACTTTCGGGTAATCATTTTGAGGTAGGATGAGAAACCAGGCTTGAAGAGGGCAAACATGACTCTTTCAGTTCACCAATTGGACTGAGCTATACGTCAACTCTAGGTAATAGCGTGGGAACTGCACAAGCAAAGGGAGACACTGAAGATGACAATGGTAATGGCCGTACTGTTTTCTAATGGACAAAAAAAATGCTTATATTATAAGTTCTATTTCTCCTGCTTTCTGGCACTATCATGCTCAGAGTGGAGTCCTGGCAAGGAAGTCAGGATACTTAGGTTCTGAAACCTGGTAATGACACTAACATAATGAGAGAACCTGAACAAGTCAACCCGACCTCTCTGAGCCTCAGTTTCCTTACTCGTGAAATGAGACTGAAAAAAGAGAAAGTTCTCTAAGGGCCTCCTAGTTCTAAAATGCTTCCAGTCTAGGAAATAGCATAGAAGTCAATACGAGTGCAGGCTGAAGGGAAAGACAGGGCAGGGAGAAGGTTGCTTCCAGCCTAGAGAACAATGTCTGAACCATACCACTTGGCTCTTCTGCCCATCTGTGCCCAAGATGGGAGCACAGGCAGTTAATACAGAAGAGTGGAAAACTGCTCAGTCCTTACAGCCATCATTAACTGTCTGATTTTGGGTTTCTCAGGAAGGGTCGATAGTAGAGGTGTCCTGAGAGCAAGAACCTTAAGATAATGCTGTTCCTCAAACGTAGTGAGAATTTCTCAACCTCCCTGAGTTTTTCATGACCCTCTTGTTCTTACAGAAAATTTCCAAAATCCATCTCTACTTGGAACTCTAAATTCTCTGCAGCATTCTCTTCCTGTGGTGAGCAATGCAACTTCCCTAACACGAAGTGTCTGCAACTTCTCCAGAGTCTCTGCCCCTGCCGTCAGTTCGGCATCGGCTACCGGTACCTCTTTCCAGACACTCATGGGTAGTGCCTACCTTTACCAACATTCCAGCACGACTATGTTATCTGGAGTTACTGACCACAGCCAGATCTCCACTTCAGCTCCTTCCTATCCAGGTGTTCTTGAGTGGGACATCACAGGAAGCACTGAAAAGAATTCCTCTTCACTCGGAGACTTTACTCTGGCACTCACTGACCGGCACCCAGCTGCTTCCTCCATGTTTATGGCAGCCCAGTATGATAAAACTTCAGACGCCAATAACATGGTCCCTCTATATCCATCACTTTCTGCCAGGCTTGCTCAGGGAGCACCATCTCAGATTCCAAATCAGGGGCATAGCCGCCTGTCACTTCCCTACCAGGAAGGAAGCCAGGTATATTACTATAACCAAGGCACACTGGGGTCTTCACTGTATGGAGAACTTGGCTCCTGCCCGCAATCCTATGGCTCCGCGTCATACACAGGAAGTAGGGCCTCTGCGCAACCAGAAATGGGAATGGGACTGAAGGAGATTCAGCCCACAAATATCCGACCACCAGCTTCCACCTCTGCAATCTGCCACCCTGTGTCTGCTCAACGCATCACAGAAACAAGTTTTCAAGGTGAGTATACAAACGGCAGAGAAAGTTGAAGAATGAGGTCGGCATTCACAAATGGGGTCAAATCGACAGCTGGGAAGGGGTGTAGAGACAGGTAGAATTTAGATCCTGAGCCTTTAGTAACCACTACCTTCGCTCAGTGCCCTCTGTTTTTAGACTCTATATAAGAACACCTAGGGCTTCCCTGGTGGCGCCGTGGTTAAGAATCCGCCTGCCAATGCAATGCGGCGGACACTGGTTCGAGCCCTGGTCTGGGAAGATCCCACATGCCGTGGAGCAACTAAGCCCATGTGCCACAACGACTGAGCCTGCATTCTAGAGCCCGTGAGCCGCAACTACCGAAGCCCACGCGCCTAGAGCGCATGCTCCGCAACAAGAGAAGCCCGCACACCGCAACCAAGAGTAGACCCCGCTAGCCGCAACTAGAGAAAGCCCGTGCACAGCAATGAAGACCCTGTGCAGCCAAAAAAATAAATACGTAGAATAAATAAGTTCAAACAATCAATCAATAAATAAACGTAAATTAAAAAAAACAAAAAAACAAAAAGAACACCTAATGCAGGTGGGAAGGTGGCAGGGACACTGTAAAGGTCATCTATGCTACATGTACAAGAACCCCGAGAGCACACCAATAGGTACCACATTTTTCACTGCTGTAGCCGAGCATTCCCCCTGTACTACCACACTGTAGCACTCCCTTCCCTCGTCTACTGCTACAGTCTCTTTGGAAGGTGTCTCAGAACTCTTGTTATGAGAGTGCCAGTTGAAGTGTCCTCACTTCCGTCATTTATACCAGGATTTAAGACCTTGTGGTCCGAGATCCTGTCCAGAGAGCAAGCAGGCTAAGACTCTGTCTTTGTTTCTGTATTTCATCAGAAAGGGCTCTACCCCCTCTCCTAGTTCATGGTGTGAAGTGTTCTTAGCCTCTCGGGAAAGTGGGGAGAATTGAAAGGACTCTATATGAGAATGCTAGGCTTTGTAAAACATTTCAGTTGTTTAAAAAGAAGACTCATTTTGTATTGGACTTACAACAGTCCTATGAGATACAAAGAGAGCCAAGGATCAGTGACATGAAATGATCACCAGTTAAGCATTACAACAGTCACCGCTTACCTCGTAGCATAGGGCACTGTCCATGATCCTTAAGAAGAGTTAGTAGAAATGCCTTGCCCATCTTGCCCCTGAACCCCTTGAAAGGTACACGACTGCTGTGTTGGTGTTTAGGGGGAGCATCTCATTTACCAGGGACTGACTTCTCCCTTGATCCCTTTGTAGTGATGGAGCCTTCCCTGGTGATGAAAAATTCCCTGGGATTGCAACCTCCAAGCCAGACGTTTTGTGTGACACAAACTCAAGAACTCCCCAAGTCCTGCAGTAGCAGAAACAGTCACATACTTGAGAGTAACCCACCATCTGAACTTGGGGACATTTCAGTGACAGCTCCAGTCCAGAGTGCCAGGCGTCTCCTGGCCCTGCCTCCAGCTCCAAGCCAGGGACAAACAGAGAGTAAGAACGTGGAGGATATCAAAACCAAGCTGTCAAAGCCTCTGGAGGCCTACCAGATCCCAATAGAAAACCAAGATCCTCCACTACTCCCTTTAGGAATCCCTGATATTCCCCAGCCGCTGGCCTGCACCGATCCCCTCAGCCAAGAGGAGCAGCCTGGTTCTGAAAATGCTGATCTGGGAGAGAACAGCCTGAGTCGTCAGGACCTAGGGACACTTGAAAATGGGACTGAACCTAGCAGTGGTCTTGCAGACATTACTACACTGGCGGAGGATATTCACCTTCCCCAGCTCTTTAATTCTTGGAAAGATCTTGATCGATCCCAAGGTCCCAACGTGATCAAAGCTGAAGACACCAGAGCCATTAAGGTGAATCAGGTGCAGGAAAAGCCAAGTGTCGTAAAGGTTCCCTCTGATCAACCCAGGAAGAACAAACAGAAAGCCTCTGAGCCTATCGGTGGTGCTCCCAAGGCCAAAATCCAGCCAAAGGATCCAGAGTGCCTGTTAGGGGGAGAAGCGGTTATATGCACTGCTGCAGTCAGTGACAGGGCTCCTGCGAACACGGCCAAGCACTCTCAAGGCAAACCTCAGAAAGCTGCATCCGGAAAGATCAGCAAAACTGAGAGCCATGGGCAGGAAAAGACCAAAAGGACCAGAGGAAGAAACAAGGCTGAAGAGAACAAGCAGTCAGGGAACAAAGTCAAGGCAGAAGACAAGCCAGCAATC